>NC_087251.1:21151250-21455000 GCF_037042905.1 Lytechinus pictus
TAAAGCCATACAGCAAATGCTGAACGGTATTGAACAAAAATTCAACAAAAAAACTCAACCTGATTTTCTATAACAAAGTAAAAAAAAAAAATTGATGTCCCCGATTTGGATATCAGTAGTAAATAGGCTAACGGTGTCGTTAAAAATAAAAAAGTCAATATTTTCGTGGGTAGTTTACACAGATAAGGCTGTGTCTGTTTCAATCATATTTTCCCCTAAGTATTATGACAGTGTTGTATTTAAGTAGGTTTCCGACCTCAATTCAAATAAGCGAAACACAAACCAATGCTGTCTAAAGCTACATGTATGCAAGTTGCATTTGGTATACTCAGATACGCCAGAAATATGCAATTTTTCAAGGGTTACACTCGACATGTAGAAATTTCTTTATTTCAACTACTGTATACTTTCAGTAAGGTTTCAGACCCTACTGAATTTACTTGTACATGCGTGACATATTTTAAGTCATTATTTCATTTCCATTCGAAGACACAAATTAATATCAATGAGATACAAATGAACGGATAAACTTTAAAAAGAGAATGGCAAAATAGAGCATATGGAAATGGTCTAGTAAAAGCAAAGCTTGTAAAGTGTGAATCAAAATACAAAAACATATATATTTGGATACATAATATCATATATATATGAAAATAGATCACCTCATAATAAACTCGCTTTCTACCCAAACCGATTAATTTTGCAATAAACATATTTTCATATCATTTTTAATCAAGTCTGCATAAAATAGATTTAAAATTGGATTTAAAAATTCACTCTATAGCATTCATTTGCTTCAACTTGCTTGTTTTTGTCTGGATTAAGACTGAAGGGGACCCCAGTGAAGCTCAACTATGTATTTATTCCCTTTGACGACCCCCTTGCCATATTTTTCAGTCGATGCGATCAGTCAAGCCCGACCTTGCAGACAACACGAGAGGAGTTCTTCAACAAATCTTGACGTCATCCAGGGGAAGAAATTTGGCGCGAGGCAAATTTGTCACCAAAAGCATGACTTCTTTATGCATAAAACGTCCTATTTATTTTGAGCAGGGAATATTGATCTTGTCATGTAAAATGCAATTTTGTCCTCCTTCTACAAGAGTTTAAAGGCTATGGAACGCCTATACAAATCTTTCAAATATGTATTCATACAGTATATATAAAGCTAGCTCTGTGTAAATTATTTTTGAACTGAAGTTTGATATTTTCTAATGATCACTAGATGCAAGCGCGTTCATAGCGCTCAACTATAAAACAAAATTATCATGTGAAATTAATCTCTTCAAAGAATAAAGAGTTCACATCACATCGGAATCACCTTTATTCTTCCCGCACGTGACACGTGGCAAATGGACCAAGTTCCCTCAAATAATTCGAATAGAGTTGTTTATTTAAATCCATACCCTGAGTTAGTACCATGACCTATAAAGGAAAGCTTAGTTGAACCACTTTCGGAATCATTGACAAACACCGTGCGTGGGCAAGTCCATTTCCAATTCGAAAATTCCTTTCAAGTTGTGCACGACTTACATTCCAACCAGGACTCATAACATTAGCCAAAGAAACTTTACTTTTATCCTTAAAATGAAACAACAACAAATCTCCCCTATGCAAGAAAGAATAATTTTGGTGTCATGTGTTTCGTCACTTCTCGAAAAATAAAAAGCTTGGGAAACTTTAAAATTTGTAAATCAATGACCCCCTTTTCCGTTCTCGTTTCTTAAAAATTACTGAAGTTCAAGCTGATGAGAAATTTAGTATGGAATAATGATTTGGAGTGAATCCATATTTTGTAAATGAAATGAAAATATATATGACAGTGGCCATTCTGTTATGATTTACAGCGTTCCCTACTGGACGAAAAAAAAAGAAAAAATCAGACTAAAAACTCTCTTATAAAAAACAAAATTATATGGACTGAAATAAATGAACTGGATACAAGCCCTATTCTTCAATAAATTCCCACAAATTTAAACGGAATGGCCTAGAAGAAAAGGCACAGTTCATTCAATTGTGAAGTAAGGAAATATAGAGTGATGAATACATCATCCTAGACGGAGACGATCTAGATAAAAGGGGTTTTAGTTTGAGCTGTTAGCTTTCCGGTTGAATTTGTATTTCTGCTCTTCATTGTCGTTTTATTTCGTGATTTATAACGTTTTTACCCTTTTTGTCGTTCTTTATTGCAACCAAACTCACTCTCAAATTATCGTAGTCTTTCACTCAACTCACCCCTCTCCTCTGTCTTCTCTTTCTCCTGTTCTAGGTATGCTATTATTTATTTCCTCCCATTCCTCTCCTTTTTTTTTAAGATGAGTTTGATTATTAACAATGGTGTTAGAACCATTGATGACTTGAAAAAAATGCAACTGCTATCAGGAGAGTATAAGTACCCATTTATCTACAAAAAAATATCATTCAACCAAAAAAATGTCAACTGCTATCAGGAGGGTTTAAGTACTCATCTATCTACAAAAAATTTTCGTTCAACTCAAAAACTCTAAAACAATTATGAATAAAGCACCTCATAAATTTTCCACTGAGGGGACGCCTATGCAAGGGCGCGACTGTTCAAATTCCTAAAATGTAAGTCATCATAGACAACAGTTTTAAAGTTCTTTTAAAGCCTTTTAAAATTACACTCTCATTTAGTTTGGGATGGCTCAATTGCAGTAGTCCAATCTGATGATACAAGTGTGCAACCCTTCAGCCCTTTCTTCTTCCTTCTCGCTATTCCACCAATCAAACAACCCCGAAGCGGCTTTCTCATCGACCCTCCGCACTTCCTGCTATTTGAACTCTTTAAGATCCAGCATCGCCGTTCTTCTTCTTTTTTCTTCTAAACTCAAACGATGGCTTAATTCAAGACTTCTAAAACATCCTCGGGGTCTCACCGAGAGATGAAGCGTTTTGTTATGGTTTTGAACACCGTCTTCACGAGTATGATCTATTTGGTTTGCGCTGCCCGGAAGCCTGGCGCAAGGGGTGGTGTGTTTTGGGAGGCGTTTGGATTGGGCGAACGTGTTATGGAATTAATGCCTGTGCTTAGTGGCGCCCAGGGTAAGCGTTAGGCACCCACACGTTTGCCACCTTGCAAGATCCATGTAACACGTTCAGACTAGGAAGGAACCAGCCCAGACAGATCTTTTTTGATTAATAGGTTAGAATTACTCAGTTGGATAGACGATGTTCATCATGATACCCGGTAGTAGAAATCGAAATAGATTATATATCTTTTTAAAACGAAATTATACATTACTGCGGGTACTTTACCCAAAAGGAAGATTAACCCATTTCTGTAACCCAACTTCAGACTTTGTTAAAATACTATCTAAATATATGTACAATCTATCACAAAATTAGCTTTTCGTATGAATAATGTGATTTGGGGGCTCGCTCGCTCGCAGTTTGTCCCTTTCATTTTTTCTTAGCATTTCAATACAAGCAATACAGTAATATAGTTAAACATCTCAAGATTTTCGCGATATTAAAAACCACGCGTTTTGACGTTAAAGCGACCGACCCGCGAGACTTTGAAAGCTTGTCATAAAGGACCTTTTTTACGTTCTGGAAGACTGCAAAATAAAGTAACATTTCAAAACGGTGGTGAATACAAATGACATAAAGCGCCCTCCCCCATCGTATCAGAAAAAACTTCTTATTAATACCAAAAAAAAAAAAAACCCGCTACGTCCATGCATTTGTCACTGCGACTGCGTCAACGCAAAATGGTTAAGACGCAGTGGGAACTGCTACAGCGTAATGAGAGCGTAGCGCGAACCGTTATTGAGGTGGCAGGGTGGCAGAGTCTGCATGATTTCTGGAGACCCATTTGTTGCTAAGTGGACTCCGCTGAAGTGGGAGCGTCGTCTGAACAGCGCGTAGTAATGACGCTCCATCGACGTAGGATGTAGACGTAGCCGGCAAGGACAGAACGTTGTCAGATCTGTAATATTACCTATCTGACATCTGGAGTAGGAATGAAATGTGCACGATCATTATATTCACGTGACGGAGATGTATGTACAACGCGTTGCGATCTGCTCGGACGTATAAAGTGAACCGTTTCGACGCCGCACGGACCGCGCTGTGGGAACGCCACCAAGGACGTAGGATGAACGGAACGATTTCACATTAAAAAAAAAGAATTTGTCACTCCGTCCTAGGCATTTCCTTCTTCTGAATTTCAACAACGTTGCGGGAATTTCTTCCAGTATGTATGTCATACAGACCTGGGCATGACGCGTTTTCCCATATAGATCTTATATACCCTAGGACAAAAAAAGAACGTTATAGAATGTGGGATTACTATGATTACAGACTAAGGAATAACAATTGTCCAGTTTTGCAGTTTCTGATGCTATTCACATCCGATAGGCCTACATTTCTATGAAATTTGAAGGATGCGGTCACTTTCTTATGGCCACACTTATAACGAAAACATGATTTGTTTGCCGAAGCATGCTTATGTCAAACCAGAAGAGTTCTACGTGCATTTAAAGCATAAAAAAGTAGAAGACAGTAGTTTGGTTTGAGTTTGGTAAGGGAGATGTTCCGCAAACTCTTCCGCAGGTGGGTTTTACGATATTTGTGAACATGACGAACGTCATACACAGAATAATAGAGCTCCTAATTCAGTTTAATCCCTCGCATGAAAACATCCCCTAAAATAAATTGTTCCGAGAATTTTCACTCCAAATCAAAACGTCTATAAAATTATGAAAGCAGTATAAATTTAGCTATAGGCAACTACTTTAGAACTATCGCTTCATGCGTTTATTCTATTACGTGAACTAATAACTACTGCGGAGCATATGCCAAGCGTTCTACTTGTTTACTCTTGAAAACGAATTATATTGCTTCCTATATAAGTGAGCATTTTACCACTTTCGTTATAAATATTATATCACATGTATTTTTTTTTACTCATGAGGTATTTGTCGTATTAAGCAGGTGGAATTTGGCGGTGTCCTTACCTCCATAGATAAACACACGCACAAAAGTTATGATGGAAAGTTCACAGACCTTTCATAACGACATGGTGGATGTAGACTTATACAGAGAGGCACTGGTGATAGAGTACATGAATGCAAAGTCTGCAGAAAAAATATATAATGCAAAAAAAAAAAAATTCACACCCCAGAGTTGACATTGCCATATCTCGCAAAATAGTACAAAATAATATGTCTATAATCTTAATTAAACTGTACTGCAAGTATGAATTAAATAAACGGGATTTGACCAAAATTTATGGATTCAACCCAGATTCAACTTAAACTTAAAATGAAATATTTTGAACTATCTCTTTTTTTACAGCATTGCAAAGGGACAGTGCTACAATGGGGCAAGCGGGCATGACCTCCATATCATGTTTCAAATGATCAAAAAGAAGTCGAAAGAGAGTAAAAGTAAACGGTAAAACAAAAAAGGAGAGAGAATGGTACTGAAAACAGAGAAAATACCACTATATTCCACTGATAAAAATCCCAAGATAAACTTCATGTCCTCTTGCAACCTTAACAAAGAACCCTGTCACTGCCAATGGTCAACAATCGGTCATCCGGATATCCATACTGTGTTTTTAGAATATAGGATACATTTATCAATCGTTCTGAAACAGATGCATACGGAGCCCGCCAGGTGACACGAGTGGAAAAAAATCTTCATGGACTATTGCATTCCCTCGCATAATATCGCGTTTGCTTGGATACCTCTTTATCTCTTGCTAATTTTGCGAGGGAACGCAATATTATTGCGAGGGAACGAAATGATATTGCGAGAGAACGCAATATTATTGCTGTGGAACGAAATAATCCATCAAGATTTTTTTTTCACTCATGTCACCTGGCTAGCTCCGTAGTTACTCACTTACCCGTGATGAGCCAAATGAATTGTGTTTTGATACAGGATTGGGTTTGGAATCCAAAGAGGTTTCAAGTATACCTTGTGAGTTTCGATTAACTTTCACCACCTCGAATTCAAATATACAATGCGTTTCTGATGAACGGCTTTTTTGGTGTGCAAGTATTCCATAAATTAACTTCGAAGAAGAGAAACTCAGAATCATCTAAACAGTCATACCTATATTTACAATATATAGATAACAAAATGAATGCATAAAAGCTGAATAATTATACATGCTATAGTGGCATACTTAGAAAAAACGGGGCAAAAATATTCTGACAACTAGCAAAAGTGGTTAAAGATTCATGCCATATACAAGAGCACTTTCCGGTCAGAGATTGAATTTATTAGAAATCTCTAATATCGAGGTAGATCAGAATGATAATGATACAATAAATGAATTTGAGAAAAAAAGATACGGTCGTCACGGGTTCATGAAATTATAAACATAGTATACTGGGTAATCGGATGAAACAAGTACTTACCAAATTCCCCTAAAAAGAATGTTGCTATATAACTAGAATGGGAAATTCGGTCATGGTTAATGCTGAAAAAGCAATTATCTATGCACAACACTACAAAAAAAAAGTGCTACGCCAATTATGATAGTAATAATGATTTTATATACCGCAAATTCGCATATTGCCTCTAAGCAGTTAAGATAAGGGAAATATGAAGTATAAAAGAAATAGAAATACTATGCACAACAAAATGTATCAAAACTAATATTACAATTTACAACTAGTTCTCACCAGATCAGGAATAACCATCAAATTTGCCAATAAACATAATCAACTTAAGATTTAAAAATATGAGTCAATTATAGAGTCAATGATGACTCTCACTCACTACTTAGCCGTATTTTAATGAGTTGTAGGCCTTTTATTTTTTCAATGTTGTAGATTTGAAAATAATGAGACTCTTGGTAAAATCACAATAGTTTACAACAATGTTCTATTCGATCCTTTCTCAACATATTCTATATGTTAAGAGGAATCAAATTTTATTCACATTATAGACCTAAGGAGAAATTCAAATATATATCATCTGATAAAAAAATACAAGAGAAATGTGAGTGGATGTCCGCTCAGGATGCGCCAGGAGCGGTGGGACCGGGGGGTGTGGCAGGGGTTGCACTCATCCCTCCCCCCAAAAAAATCCCCGTAGAAAAAATCCCTCTTTAAAAATTGGAAAATGCCTTTTTTAAAAATAAAATGTGCGCTTTTTCAAAATGAAATCCTCTTTTTGAAGTAAAACGTTCTTATTTTACATGTTTATTTTGAAATTTCAGCATTAAATATGATAGGTTTGTCTCTTTCTATTTAAATCAATGTTTGTTCGGACGGGCTTGACCTTTAAAAGATAAGAAGTCAATAACCTAGCCAATGGTTCGTCTTCTCCCTGCAAGGCGCAAAACAACATATATTTTTTATTTTTACCTCGGGGTTTCTTAATTTCGGACAGTAATTTATGTTGTTCTATCCTCAGCTTCATAGGCTTCATAAATTGAAAGGACAGCATTGTACTCCCAAATGAGCAAAACTCAACTTGGGAATGGACTAGTTAAATATGCATGAATTTCTAGCCAAATGAGCCTCTGTCATTATATTTTTAAGTTTTCAAAATGATCCCAAATGACAGCAGAATGTAAATATATTTTTCCTATAAATTTGACTGTTAAATAACATACAAAAAAGTCTACAATTTTCTCCCAATTTCATTCTAAATCCATTACATTTAATTCGTTGCAATTCCACAATTTCGAAAAAAAAAATCTTGATAAAAGATGTTCTCTTTTTTCAATGGAAACAAAACCCTCCTCGATATAAGTTTCTACTTATGCATACGATTTCTTTACATGATCGCTTTTAGATCGAATATTAATCAACTGATCAAGTAATTTCCTCTTTGTCTTTTGCTCTGGTTTTATTCGTCAATCAATTTATGTTGGTCTATGATTGCTGAACACTGTCTAATAAGTTATAAATAAACCTTTCTGAAACTTATCTAATTCACAATATATACTCTCATTTTATCACTTTGTTTCAGTTCTGTCATTATTCTTTGTAGAAGAAAAGTCTTTATCCAATGTGCTGGCAAGGACGAGGTTGGTGTGGAGATTACATGGCTAATTTAAAGCTTCGAAAAAAGTCAAGGTCAAATTAAAGGCATGTATATCTATCTCAATTGGAATGACTTTGTGCTAATTGTACATCTGGAATGGGAAGATCGAATTACACTTCGTTGAAGTGATCGCGTCATCAGTAGATGGATCAATGATGTAGGTTTCCCTTTATCGGGGGGGGGGGGGGAGGGGCTAGAGTATAAACAAATTAAAGTGGATTTCAGATGCTAGCAGCATTCTGCATATAGATAACAGGTACATTACATGCCAATGAACTTCTAAATATATTTATCGATAATTGTTGTTAATCATATTTTCGGGGGAAAGGAGGGCATGGCATTCCCTACCACCGCGACACACCAGTCCACCACCATCATCACCATGCTCTAGGGATGATCAGTCCCATTAAATGAGAAACCCCCGACTGGCTTTCAAACCAAGAACGGTTACGTTTCCATCCCAGATAATCACGCCAAACATACAAGAGGAATTAATTTCCTTTCAGCACCAGCAATTAAGTTATAATCTCTTGATGAAGTACAATTCCTTTACCTCCTCCAACTGATTTTTGTTCACATACACTTGGACGGATCGTAATGCGCCAAAATTGCATTCAAGGAAAGTCAAATTATATTAAACCGGGGTAGGATGTGGAAGCTTTACGATATATTCCTGTGAGAAGTAACTCGATCATGGCTGTTCTCTGGAAAGTTGAAAGCGATTTGAGTTATGAGTGCGAGTTGATGCGACGCCAGATTGAGGAAAAACACATTTTGCTTCCGTCCGTGTACATAAAAACACAATGGTGTAAATCAAATTATTAAGACAATGCGACAAATATTACAACAAGTGGAATGCCTCTGGCCGTCTCACCTGCATCACGCGATTCAATATAGCAGCAGTGCTGATTTTGAAAACTACTATAACTCGCACAAGATGTTCAGTGATACTTGGTTACTCTTATTTCCACGTTTTATATGAACTAGACCAATACACTTATAGAGATATGATGGCAATTCAACAAATACCCCCAACGTGGCCAAAGTTCTTTGACCTTACATGACCTTTGACCTTGATCATGTGACCTGAAACTCGCACAGGATGTTCAGTGATACTTGATTACTATTATGTCCAAGTTTTATGAACTAGACCAACACACTTTCAAATTTATGGCTGTAATTCAACAAATACCCCAATTTGGCCAAAGTTCATTGACCCTAAATGACCTTTGACCTTGATCATGTGACCTGAAACTTGCACAGGATGTTCAGTAATACTTGATTACTATTATGTCCAAGTTTCATGAATCAGATCGATAAACTTTCAAAGTTATGATGGTAATTCAACAGATACCCCCAATTCGGCCAAAGTTCATTGACCCTAAATGACCTTTGACCTTGGTCATGTGACGTGAAACTCATGCAGGATGTTCAGTGATACTTGATTGACCTTATGTATAAGTTTCATGAACTAGGTCCATATATTTTCTAAGTTATGATGACATTTCAAAAACTTAACCTTAGGTTAAGATTTTGATGTTGATTCCCCCAACATGGTCTAAGTTCATTGACCCTAAATGACCTTTGACCTTGGTCATGTGACATGAAACTCAGGCAGGATGTTCAGTAATACTTGATTAACCTTATGGCCAAGTTTCATGAACTAGGTCCATATACTTTCTAAGTTATGCTGTCATTTCAAAAACTTAACCTAAGGTTAAGATTTGGTGTTGACGCCGCCGCCGCCGCCGCCGCCGTCGCCGTCGCCGTCGGAAAAGCGGCGCCTATAGTCTCACTCTGCTATGCAGGTGAGACAAAAACCTAGAAAAAACCCTGCTTGTCTTCAGAATGCGCCAGAGGGTAACGAAGGTGTCCGTTAAAAGAAAAGTCTCTGCATATTTTATGCCCTACATCCATCTAAATCGGTTCATCATTTTACCCCTTTGCCTATTGCTCATGTTTTCATCTAATAGGTGTATGGGGGTGTGATGAGCTCCGTCTGTCCCCCAACCCACATCCCTCTCTCACTCACTCGCTCTCTTTCCTCTTTTACCTAATACATTTTTTCAAGCATGTGTAATATCACCAGTGCCCCTGTTCCAACAAGTAGGTCCTATCAAGTGTTTGTGTCGTTCCAGCCGGTAGAAATCCCACAACTGGATCATGTTGCGTGCACCCTTTCATTTCCATTCAATACTACAGTAAGCAGAGGACCACCTAAACCAAACAAATTCTCAATGGACTTTCAAGTAACCAGTCATCCAACATTGTCCGAGATGAAAAAAAAAACCTATATGGAAGTGTTTTACAAATACATAATTGTAGCTGAAAGACGCACATTGATTCTGTTGGTCAGATTATGGTTTATAATAATCATAACAAGGGAACGCGCACAACTACTATACGAGGCCATTGTAATCATTCGTCGCTATGGCTAAATTGCGGAACTAAGGCATGACTTCATCATGTTTTTTGTGCGAAAGGGCTTGAATTTGAAAGTAAGCAATTTTCTTATAGCAGATTTTTTTACATATTGGTGAAGCAAAAGTATACATATATACACAGGGGCTATTTATATGAAGAAATGTATTCATTTTCATTTTCTTAATTCAAGAGTAATAAAATAAGAATTTTTAAGAGAAAAGGGGAGAGGCTTTGAAACGGTAGACCAGGGGCCTATTTCATAAAGGTACAGCGTCAGCGTCAAGTCCCAAAACAGCGTCAAATCTTCACCTGCAGCGTCAAATTAAATATTTGACGCTGCAGCGCATTTCATAAAAAGTTGACGCTCCAGTAGGAGCGTCAACTTTTTACTGGAACGACAAGTATGGTTACTGGAGCGTCAAATAGGGTTAAATATTTGACGCTGGTCATGGGGGAGCGTCAAGTTGACACTGTAAAGGGTTTTTCATTGTTAAGAATGGTGTACGTTGTGCTCAGGCATGCCCAAAGGGCTCTTACAAGAGAACAGATATTTAGAGCAATGTCTGTGATAATGCTGATAAAGAAAATATTAATGTAATGCTTTCTAGTAGAAATGCTGTTTCTTTTTTTTTGTTCTACCTACCCCCCAAAAAAAAAAAAATCTAAAAATTCCTCCGAAACAGCAAATTTTTCAGTCTTTCCCAGGGCAGGCAAAGGGAAAAAAAGGGAGGCAAGTTATAGACAGACTTTAAAAAAAAAAAAATTGAGAGGATTTTTTTTCTTGTGGGAAAAAATAGAGGAAGGTAGATTTATTATGTGGAAGTGTTTAATGCAAGGCCTAAATTAAAAAAGCCCTAGGCCATAAAAAAGGTTACACTTCGTAATTCCGAAGGTCCGTAATTCCGAAACACGTAAATTGCCTATACCTCGATGTTCGTTAATTTCCGAAGGTTCGACAATCCGAAAACGAAATAAGGTTTGATGTTCCGAAGGTTCGTTAATCCAAGAACGAAATAAGGTTCGTTGTTCCGAAGGTTCGTTAATCCGAAAACGAAATAAGGTTCGTTAGTCCGAAAACGAAATAACGTTCGTTAACCATTTCGTTTTCGGATTAACGAACCTTCGGAATTACGAACCTCACTTCGTTTTCGGACTAACGAACCTTCGGAATAATGAAGCTTCGGAATTACGAATGTATGCAATAAAAAAATGATTGCTTTTTTTTTCTGTTTCTGACTTTCTCAACAAAAAAAAGTTGTGGCCATGGCATTGTTGAATCCATTTACTGAATGGTTATTCACCGTTGAAACCGATAACTTAAAAATCATTTCCATTTTGAACAAAAATAATCTTTTAAGGTCATTTTCGATGTTTCATGCATAATTAGAGCCTACAAATTTACTTGCTTCAGGGTGATCATACAGCACTGCACCAGCAGTGGGCCGCCGCCTGCCTTGTTGTTGATACAACCTTGCATTACCGACACAAATAGTCAAGTGTGGGACTGGGATTAAACTTGTACGGTAGAAAATTTGTTGAAGGTGAAATTTCGACCGGCAATAATAATAAATTTTCCCCCTTTTTAAAATAATTTTTTCCCTGGCATAGGGCTAAATGAAATCAATTCTCTGAAAACTTACACAATGGAGAAACAATGCTATGCCATCCTGTGACAAATAGATATTTTCTTCTTACTCTCTTCTAGAATTGCAAACTATCGCCATAGAGCCATCACTCTGCTTCAACTGCTAGTCTTATGCTGCAGACCCTGTTTGCAGCTGCTAAATAATAATTTCGCTCCCGAAAAAATTAATAAGCAAAAAAATAATAATATTCTCTTTCAATTTTTCTTCTTCTAATTTTGCTTCTCAAAGGTGGGGGGGGGGGGGCACGGGCCGGCTGTGCCCCCCCCCCCCTGCATCCGCCAGTGCTTTCTACCAAAACTTATGACTTGAATTGAAAACAAAAAACTGGAGAGAAAGGGGATTTCCCCCTAATCAGCCTCGTACATGACTATTCAAATAAATAGCTGGAAAGTCAAGCTGACTTTCCAGCGAATGTGCTTTAATGAAATGCAAAGTTGCTAGCATAGCAAGTTGCTAGCATAGCAAATAAAAGCTGCTATTCTACCAGAGTTGCTATGATAGCAACTTGCTATGATAGCAACTCTTTATGAAATGGGCCCCTGGTCATGAACGCATTCCACATTTTTATACTACATATTGGAGAATCCGATGTAATGAGAATTCGTTTGTAAGAAAACAATAAAGAATTTGATGTTGACATTTTCCTTTTCTTTGGGAAGAGGTTGAAGTGGGTGGGTACCCCATCCCGCTACGGACAGACATGCAAGTGGAGCCGGATGTAGTGAAACAACCTATGATACAGTGAGACTGAATCTTTGGTCAAGAAGGTATGAAAATAAATTTCTGCGTATCAAATACCAACGATACGATGTCAATACGAAGCTTTAAAGGTATTTCAAATGAAACGTGAGTGTTACATATCGACGCTGATGTGTAAAGTCGGTGTGAAGATGGTAAAATGATCACGTCTTGAATTACGTCCGAGATTCTTAACGCCATGAAATAGATCCCATGATTGTAAGCAACAAGCCAAATTAGAGAAGAATCTGCATAATTACTGAAATGCAAACCTCACCGGGAGCTTATTTGGGAAAGGATATATTTCACATTGATCTGAATATTTTTGTGTCTTCAACAGGTGTATAGCAACCCTGCTGCTCGTTGACCTAAATCAAATGTAAACATTAAACCATTAGGTCTCTGCCTGACTCTGAATGGTTGCAGATAGATATATGGAGGACTTTTAAACATTTAACTAACTTATTAAAACAAACTGTAAGCTATAAATTTGTTATATGAATGTATATATATATATATATATATATATATATATATATATATATATATAAATAGTCTGCTTCGGCATATGGAATAAAATAATCACAAAAGGTTTAGAAATTAAATCGTAGATTTTAAAGGAGCATAGCTCTCAAAAAATAATATATATATATATGTATATATATTACTTATAAAATCGTAGATTTTAAAGGAGCATAACTCTAAAAAAAGTATTATATATATATATATATATATATATAAAGCAAAATATATATAAAGCAAAATATATTTAAAAAAATATATAAAGCAAAATATATATAAAGCGTATATATATACATTATATACTGAAATGCAAACCTCACCGGGAGCTTATTTGGGAAAGGATATACTTCACATTGATCTGAATATTTTTGTGTCTTCAACAGGTGTATAGCAACCCTGCTGCTCGTTGACCTAAATCAAATGTAAACATTAAACCATTAGGTCTCTGCCTGACTCTGAATGGTTGCAGATAGATATATGGAGGACTCTTAAACATTTAACAAACTTATTAAAACAAACTGTAAGCTATAAATGTGTTATATGAATGTATATATATATATATATAGAAATAGTCTGCTTCGGCATATGGAATAAAATAATCACAAAAGGTTTAGAAATAAAATCGTAGATTTTAAAGGAGCATAGCTCTCAAAAAAATAATCAATATATATATATGTATATATATTACTTATAAAATCGTAGATTTTAAAGGAGCATAACTCTAAAAAAGTATTATATATATATATATATATATATATATATATATATATAAAGCAAAATATATATAAAGCAAAATATATAAAGCAAAATATATAAAACAAAATATATAAAGCAAAATATATATAAAGCGTATATATATACATTATATATATATATACACGCAATCACAACTAACTTCAGTACCCTTTTCATTTTATTTTCAATAACGATATTAACGTCTTCGGCCTGCTTTGGTCAAACACTCATTCATACTCGTAATCGTGACGTTTGAGAGCTCGACTCTGTATTGGGGATTCTTCACCCATCAACCTTTCCAATCGTAATCTTTTCTAGCTTTTTCGTCACGTCTTGGTATTTGCATTTCAAGTGGTATCTCCCCCATTGGGGGTGTCAGAGATCGCAATCAAACACTCTTAATGTGAATACAATAGAGTCTATTTCATTCACTTTCACTAAATCGCTTTTAGATTCACCCACCATTCATCTAAATCATGAAGATGGTCAAGTGATATTCAACTAATGGATTTAGAATGATTATATTCACGAATCCTTCAATTATCCGATTAGATGGATTTCTGATGAATCAGTTTACTTTCCTAATGACATTTATTGGTTTGCGTAATTGCTTTGATACCTACACCACTATCTTATGTTGTATTCAAAACTCGTACAGACCTTTCAATACTCGGATGAACGACTACATATTTCCAATGACCAATGTCATTCTCATTATTACCATTCTTGTTCTCGTCATCATTCGTGTACCTATCATCACCATCATTACTATAACTCGTAACCATTTTATCGTAATATATGCTTTTAATAATATAATCACAGTCTTATATGAACAAATATAAGATGGCTTTCCTCCGTTTCCCTATATAGCACAATCTAATCACTGTTTCCGTCTGGCAGGGAAGGAGGGGTCATTGCCAGCTGGGACAATTTTCATTTCAGGACCAATTCGTGCAAAAATATTTCATTAAACCAATGCACTTGCAGTTTATCGCATCAGACTCCAAGAAGTATTTTTTTTAATATATATTTTTTTAAACAAGTCCACATCTAGTTATCAATAATGCATATAGCATTTCCATTTATTTGAAAGCAGGATGAAGAGCATTGTAGATTAAATGCCTTGCTCATGGGCATAGGTGCCGCGGTCGGGGATCGAACCCCGGACTTTCCATGTAAAGCCAGGCGCCTTAGACCACTCGGCCACGGCACCTCCTTAATACAGCTTATTCACAAAGATAAGACCCTTTCACAAAACAAATTGTGTCTATACTAATGGAATTTTTTAAAGAAAACTATTATAATATAGCTTAAAATGTCAATGCTTTCATATCTAATAAAGATATGAATGTGTTCACTATGTGTCAAAAGTAAAAACAAAAATAATAATCAACTCTTTCAATTAATTTTCGTCGGTAATTTTACATTTATAATTCATACCTACGGAAGGGGGGGGGGTCGGCTCTGAGAACACATCTTTTATTTCATTGGAAATAATTTGGTATACAAATGATGCACCATTGTACCATTCATTATACCAACTCTGTTCAATATATATTTACATGTATGTATTTTGATCTTTTATTTATGAAGTATTTCTTATGTCGATTATTTTTAGATTGAATGAAATAGTGAACTGAACTAAATTGAAGTGACACTGGACTGAATTAAAAAAAAAAACAGCATTGAAACTAAGATCTAATGAAGATATCAACATGGTTTTTTCCTACAGATGTATACTATATTTGATGCTATATCTGGGCAGCGTGTGCCCATTACCATCCAGAACCGAAATTCCTCCTGATATTGGATTAAAAACAAACCACTAAAGATAATTTAAGCACCCACATAATAAGATAAATGAATATGATAAACAAATAATTTCATCCGTTTTTGTGTTCCGAAATGATTTGCTGATTCAATTCGGGAGGGCAGGGGCGGATAGAGGAGGTACTGCTAATGGAGAGTAGCTTCTATAAATTAAAATGCATTTTTCTAGAGGGGGGGGGGGGCAGTGGTTAAGTGACAAATTTGCCACTTTAGCAGCACGGGTAAAACAGATTTGATACTCAAGTCATAGAGTTCTAAATAGGGTCTTTTCGCACATTGGTGCTAAATGTTCCGATTCACCGACCCTCGACAAAAACTTCATTGTGATTCGGAGACTTAGCGGTGGTGCATTGGCTGCATTGTTAGGATTCATTCTGCGCCGCTGTGCGAAAACTCCGTATACAGGTATAGTATAGAGTGGAATAATTAGGTTCCGATGCTGTATTTTTATGGTAAGCTTTAACTGACGGGGGGGGGGGGGGGTTTAAGTATGCCTAGAACGATATATTATGCACTGACATATCAACGTACCTGGTTCATTGCGTAATCCACATTTTGGATGGAACACTCTCACATCCACATCCCCCAGATGCAGCGCTATGATGTCAGAGATACAAAGGAAATAATTCAAAGATAATACAATATTTATAGTGACAACTCGGGCAAAAATGGCTGCAACGACCCTTTTGTCAACCTGGGTAAGAAAAACTCAATAATCTAATTTATAACTAAAATGTTTATGGAGAGTGTCAAAACTTGATTAATGGCAAATATTCAAATAGTTCCATGATAAAAGATTAAAGGATGCATGACCTCTTCCTCCTCTGCTTCTTCCTCCTTCTCTTCATCCTCATTATTTCCCTCTTCACCCTGTCCCCCTCCTCATCCTTTTCAGTAGGAATATTAACCGTAAGTGAAATAGTTTTGAAGAAAAAAAACCGTTATTTATAGAAGCCAAGTGTGTCCTCACCTAGTTAATCACAAAAGAACACTTAAGTGGGAGAAATGGGAGTTCTATTTTCATATCGTATATTTCAATCAGCCATTTAGTACGTGTGCATATTGCACTCATCAATTACAATTCATAATGCACCCAGTCAGACCCCGAACATTTAATACCCAAGGTTGAAAATTTACGTTCAGACATATAAATTGACACTTTACGGTAAAAAAAATCTGGAGTACGAAAGGATAAATTAACTTCAATAATACAGGGCTTGGCAGTGCTCGCTTCTTCATGCTCTATTTGCGCGGCGTTCCGTGGTTAATTGAACGATAAAATCAAGAGCATGTTCTAAAAATGCAATTGTATTAAGTACCCTAAGTCGTCCCGATGGGACCCGTTAAATTTCCCGTATTAGGATTTTATCAGGATTACTCGCATCAGAGATTATAACATGCAATATACATGAAGATGCTGAGAGAACGATCTCAGAGGGCTTTCTGGACAATTTGATTGCTAGGAATGAACGAGTATTTCAAGAAAATGCGGTTAATATCACTTCTTTCATTGGCCGTATGAAAATAACGGACCCCTTCTCGTTCTACATATTTTGAAGAAAAAAAAATCAACTGCAGCTCACATTTGTTTTCCTTTTCAAAATATTCAAGAAACAACAACGTCTACTACTACTACTACCACCACCACCACCACCATCACCACTACTACTTCTACAACTATACTACTACTAGTAGTTATTCTGCTACTACTACTACCACCACCACCACCACTACTACTACTACTACTACTACTCCTATTACCAGGGGCGGAAATCTCCCCCAAAAGTTAGGGGGGACACAGGGGCGGATCCAGCCTTCGCCAATAGGGGGGGGGGGGGCGGAAATTCGTTTCAGCCATATTTTCCCCGATCGGCAGCTCGAAGATAATTTGTGTTTGTTTCTTTGAAGGAATAGTCCTCATTAGTAACTTCTTAGCTTCATTGTTATAACTTCATATATAATATAATAATCCTTATTTATATGCTGCGAGCGCGAAGCGCGAGCTAATTTTTTGGATTTTTCCCCCTAAAATTTGAACATTCTGGGCAATGTTTGTTATCCTGAAAAAAATGTGTATGCAACTTAATAATTAATACGAACGCAAAGCGCGAGCAGAAATGAACTGATAAAAAAGATACCTGTTAAAGACTGCGTGCAGTTAGCATTTAACAATCAAATATTGCAAGCGCGAAGCGCGAGCTGATTTTTTTTGACATTTTCACCTAAAGAATGGAAATTCTAAGCACTTTTTGTAACTCAAGCACAATATGTATATAAGTAGACAGTTAATGCGAAGCGCGGGCGGAAAATTTCGAGATTTAGTCCTATAATATTTACTGGACGAGACACTCTATTCATGTTTTGTAAATCATGAAAAGGATGAGTATTAATAATGCGAGCGCAAAGCGCGAGCAGAAATTTTTTATATACGTTTTGAACTGGTACCTGTTAATGACTGCTTGCACTTAGCCATGAAGGCGTTACATATTTCAACAATTAAAAAAAAAGGGAGCGCGAGCTGAAAAATTTAGAAAATTTCTAAAGAAAGAATGGAAAATTTTAATCAATTTTTGTAATCGTGAACTGGATAGCTATATAATTCAACAATTCATGCGAGCGCGAAGCGCGAGCAGAAAAAAATCGAGATTTAGACCTAACGAGTGGAACGCCTCTGGCAGTCTCGCCTGCATTACGCAATTTAATATAGCAGCAGTGCTAACTTTGAAAACTACTATAAAATAATCATTAACAAAAACATCATTCATATAATGACATAATACCACGTTCATTGACCATAAATGACATTTGAACGGAGACTTAAGACTTGTCAACTACACCCATGTCCACATTTCATTCACTCTATCCATAAACTTTCAAAGTTATGATGGCACTTAAACAATTACCCCAACATGGCCTAAGTTTTTTTTACCTTAACTGACCTTTGACTTGGTTTTGTGACCTGAAACTCACAGGGGATGTTCAGTGATGCTTGATTACTCTTATATCCCAAGTTTTATGAACTAGATCCATAAACTTTCAGAGTTAGGATGGTAATTCAACAAATACCCCCAACACGGCCAAAGTTCATTGACCTTAAATGACCATTGACCATGGTCATGTGACCTGAAACTCGCACAGGATATTCAGTGGTACTTGATTAACCTAATGTCCAAGTTTCATGAACTAAATCCATAAATTTTCAAAGTAATGATGGTAATTCAACAAATACCCCTAACTTGGCCAAAGTTCATTGACCCTAAATGACCTTTGACCATGGTCATGTGACCTGAAACTCAGGCAGGATGTTCACTAATACTTGATTAACCTTATGTCCAAGTTTCATGGACTAGATCCATAAATTTTCAGTTATGATAGTAATTCAACAAATACCCCCAACTTGACTAAAGTTCATTGACCCTAAATGACCTTTGACCTTGGTCATGTGACCTGAAACTCGAGCAGGATGTTCACTAATACTTGATTAACCTTATGCCCAAGTTTCATGAACTAGGTCCATATACTTTCTAAGTTATGATGTCATTTAAAAAACTTAACCTTCGGTTAAGATTTTGAAAATAATTTTCCCAACATGGTCTAAGTTCATTGACCCTAAATGACCTTTGACCTTGGTCATGTGACCTGAAACTCAGGCAGGATGTTCAGTAATACTTGATTAACCTTATGTCCAAGTTTCATGAACTAGGTCCATATACTTTCTAAGTTATGATGTCATTTCAAAAACTTAACCTTAGGTTAAGAATTGATGTTGACGCTGCCGCCGCCGTCGGAAAAGCGGCGCCTATAGTCTCGCTCTGCTATGCAGGCTAGACAAAAATGGGCCACTCTGTTCATGTTTTGTAAACAGCCATAGGCTGATCGAGGGCTTTTTACCGTGTTTAAATAAAATAAATCAATCAAAATCAATGTTTTGTAAATCATGAAAAGGATGAGTAATAGGGGGTCTTCCTACATTAATAATGCGAGCACAAAGCGCGAGCAGAAAAATTTTGATATTGTGATCTGAAACTGGATACTGATTTAAATAGAGAACAAGTTGAGTATTTGAATAAACATGCGCGCGAGTGTTTCATATTTAGACCTAGAATCTAGGCATTCTAAATACATCTTAAATCATGAAACTTTGATATTCCGATCTGAAAAATGAGAAAAGGGATATTTTGAAAATTTTGGAATACACGAAAATAATAGATACCTGATAAATAAAAATTTGCGAGCACGCAGCGCAAGCGGCAAATGTTGATATAATTATTCAGACCATAAAACTGACATTTTTACAGAACACTTTAAAAAAATCAATTTGTAGATCACACAAAATAATGAAAGTTCGATTTCCGAGGAGAAATATGTTTTGTATATTGACTTCCAAACTTGATATCTGAGCTCCATATTAAACAAGATAACAGGCAATGCGAGCGTAAATTTTATATAGTGGCACGAAAGATTATTTTTATTTTCCAAGTCTTCCCCTCATCTTATTTTATGCACTCGTCGTCCTTCTCTTCTTTTTCTCCTTTCTTTTCCCTCCTTTTTCATTCTTTCTTTCCCTATTTTTCTTTTCTTTGTTCCGCCAATAGGGGGGGGGGGGGTGCCTCGGCTCCCCTGGATCCGCCTATGGGGACAAGGGGCGGGAAAATTTGACAAGCAAAAAAAAAGGTTATCATCCCAAAAGTACGGTCCCAACTCTCGTCACGTCCCAACTCGTCCCAAAATACATGTTTTATTACGATTTAGAATGATGTATTTCTTACCATGAAAGACAAAATATAGTAGGGGGGACATTTGATATTGTGTCCCCCCTATTATTTTGAGTAGGGGGGACACGTCCCCCCTGGGA
Organism: Lytechinus pictus; assembly: GCF_037042905.1. NCBI lineage: Eukaryota > Metazoa > Echinodermata > Echinoidea > Temnopleuroida > Toxopneustidae > Lytechinus > Lytechinus pictus. The sequence continues at coordinate 21,172,032 of NC_087251.1, forward strand.
TTTCCGCCCATGCCTATTACTACTACTTCTACTCTTACTACTCATCCTACTACTACTTCAAACTACCTCTCTATTCTACTACTAGAACTAGCCTATTCCTACTACTACTATTATTTCTACTACTACTACTACTACCACCACCACCACCACCACTACTACTTCTACAACTATACTACTACTACTCCTATTACTTCTACTCTTACTACTCCTCCTCCTACTACTGCTACTTTACTTCAAACTACCTCTCTGTATTCTACTACTAGAACTAGCCTATTCCTACTACTACTACTACTATTACTACTACTACTACTACTGCTACTACTACTACCACCACTTCTACTACTACTACTACCACCACCACCACCACCATCACTATTGTTTCTGCTTTCAGATAATTTTCATAGTAATGATGGCTGCCTTGACTGAAGCAGAAGTGTTAGTAGCACTACAAATAGAAGGAACATCAAATAGTAATACCAAATTCTACTGCTTCTTGCCACTGATCTATATCTACTGGTCATTTCCCTTCTCTCAAAAGTAGCAGCATTTTTCATTTGTACTAATGGGAATTGTGGTCAAACTCCTGTGTACTTTTCCAACTACCCAACTAACCCAAGACCCTTCATGTTTATTTAATCCTTCTTGATTTGCCTTTATGTCTATCATTCTTGAAGGAGCAGTTCCTTCCCATCTATCATATCATGTCCAACACATCTAAATGTCATCAGGCATATAATCTATCTACGGTTATATTTTTCTTCTCTCTGCCCTTTTCAGCACTCTTAGATTCACGCCCTCCACATTTTTCTGCTTAATTTCATTCATTATTCAGAGCAATCTTTAACAACGTCATCAGTCATGTATGCTAGCATTGTTAGTAAGATCTTGGAGAGAGGAGGAAGATCTACTTCTAGAAAACAAACAGATGCACACATGTAAAACCACACTACCACCTCCTCTGCCACACGTCAAAGAACCTTTAAAGAAAAACAAACGTACGATGCCATACAGAAATTCCTTGAAAAGTATTTTAAATTAAGTCCAAATCCTTTTCATGATATTCATCTATTTCCAAAAGCTCAAAATTATAAATAACTAAAACTATGTGCACAAACCCCAAGTGTTTGTTTTGACATCAAATCAATCAGAGCTAACAGTCCATACAGCATATACACCAATTAACTTACATCTGGGGCCATGCTTCATAAAGGCCTTGCAACTGTTGTAACGCATTTTTTATGAAACAGGCCCCAGATGAGGAGACACATCCACTGAAATAAAGAAACCCCAAATAGGAACATTTTCAATTCATTTTATTCAAATTCTGAATTTCAGAATTTAACAAATCACACACAATGATGGACTATTCTGAATCAAAAATACAAAATTTGAATTGCAAAAGTTTGCACTCATCTACACAATTTTTAATAGAGAATAATAGAACAGCATAATAATCTTGTTTACCAAGTGCATAGTGAGGTCATCAATCTTACAATGTATCATCGATCATTTTGCCAAAATAAAATGTTATAATCTTAATACACTTCTTATGTAAAACAGACAAACATACTTATATTCTTGTTTTGCTTTTTATTTTGTTTCAAATATATGTGTTGAGATAACACAAGAGGCTAATTTTCACATTATAATAGAAATCACAAGTGGGTGTGGAATTCAAATCATACAAATAAGTTTGCAGGCTGACATGAAATATGAATCAGTTTTAACTCTGTTTCACACACAATTGAAGTAAAAAGTACACCTTAAGTCTTCACAGAAAGAATATCCACTTCAAATTCTTTCATAATGCACATGATCTTAAGAGTGAATTAATTAATCAAAATACACTTATATAAGTGTCATTCCATTGTATATCAAGGGCAAATTAAAATTGTCCAATGCTCTTGAAATTCATCATAATGGGATAAGTTGATCTTGCAGTTCACAAGTTACAAAAATAAGTTTGACCACATCTTAGGGAAAAGTCAAACATGATTTTTTTGTGACATAATTATATTGAATCTAACATCAATTTAAAGGAAACTCTTGTTGCAGGAAACTTAAGAACAATAACTGAGATTTCAGGTACAATCTTGCCATCTATGAAAGAAAAAAAAAAAAAAAATTCCAATAAAGATGGTTGCTCCTGAGATGCCATCACAGCAAGCTATGCCACAAACATTCGTTGCAGACCCATTCATGCAATATGAGCATATATCTTAGCTGACTATGGTGATAATATTTTAGTGTAACCACATCTTAAGTGAACAGTGACCATGATTTCCTTGACGATGCATCAATGCTGAGCTTGTCCTTATCAATGATAAATTACAACATAGAGAAGCTCAAACATTATTCCTTAGGGGGTACATCCATCTTGAGTTTGTCCAGATCTTTAAGTGAAGCTGTTGCTGAACCTCGAGCAGCTGGTTTTGCCTGTGCATGGTAATAAAAAGAGAAGAAAGCAAACGTGATATCAAATTTCTGGACAAAATAGGGTGTGCAAGAAAGGATCAAATTACACAATCACAGATAGTATTATTGTTCATGTTTGTACAGTCAGTAAAGGGTTAATCTCCTGGTTGAAAATATTTATATCTGAATTTAAAAAAAAGGAACATTCACTGAGCAAAATGCTGAAAATTTCATCAAAATCTGATAAGAAATAACAAAGTTATTGAATTTTAAAGTTAAGTAATATTCTATGACAATAGTTATATGCACGTAATCCTTAATATTCACCAGGTGGGCTGATGATGTCACATCCCTACTTTCCTTTTTCTTATGTTGAGGGGAGTTATGCCGACGCTGAGGTTTGCAATTTATCCTAAAAATGCATTCAGCTCAGAGGCAAAATACAGAAGTTTTAACATGTTATTCCATTTCTTCAGACACTTTCAAGAAAGGAATATGGCCCGTTCTCCTGAGGTGAATCAAAGATGAAAACCAAACTGTTTCTTTACCCTGCAAAGGATCCTTTGACATTGGAGAATTCAAACAAAGTTGCAATCTGTAACCACAGAACTTGAGCATATTTCTGACACCTCCTAATGCATTAACTTATTGATGTGCTGCCTTGATCTTAACTGCGAGGGACACATGAACCTACTAGACATTCCATCTTGTTATTCCACATTCTGTGTGATTCTTGAAAGAATGCCCTTGTCCCCATTTCTGAATGGAAGATGAGGGATGAGTATTGCTGTCACATGAGAACTATGGAGAAGATGCCTTAAGGAAGTGTCTTTAACACCCCACCATGCTCATTGCAGTCAACATGTATTTGACATTAGCATTCTTTCCTTAATTCGACAGGACAAGGAACAAAAGGGCAGAAAATAAGCCGCACAGAGCAAACACCACGAAGATTGGAATATGTACGGTATGCATCAGCAGTTGATGTTGCTGGTATGAGCTTGCATAAAGCTTGGTTGATCACGGAGAGCTAGAGAGCTACCGCAACATCATCGAAAGCTAGGATCCAAATAACATTAGTCCTAATCCAAGTACCTATCTTCTGAAAATTCCATGGATTAGGAGCCTGCATCTGTGTGGCATTTATCACACATATGGCTCGCTACCTGTCAGAATGCCAACCCGGTCTCATCCGTTGACATGCTTTAGGTTTGTAACTTCTCTGAGAATCAACTTTTTTATTTTACTTCAGCTATGATATTTAAGAGATGAAATATGGAATGAAGAAAAGGAAAATTACGGTTGCAGACATTATTCTCTGATCATCTAATTTTAAATTAATAAATTTTCAAATATTTCCTTCTGGTGAATATCAGTTTATATATTTCAACTATGGAGTAGGATACAAAGGACAGAAATCTGATGGATACATATATTCATGATTTCTTCTGCTTTTATAGAATAATGGGGAGCAATCTTTTATTTATATATATATTGAGTATTCTATCATTGATATTTCTGCTCTGACATTTCAGGAACAAAATGTGAAAATGTAGCAACAAACCTCATGAGACAACTCTGAATAAATTATGAATAGTAATACATTTAAATGAATATTTGTACCAAAAAAGATTGTTTGTTTTCGATTGAATTTTATTCATTTTTACAAACTGAAATAAAGTAGATGTAGTTCATTTTGATGCAAAACAAACATGGTTGTATAATAACCACTGCCTTGAATGTTTAGGATCCCTCTCCAAAGCCAATGGAAATTAAAGAAGTCAGAAGTCAAAAGATTAAATTGTGGTTACTAAGATATTAAAGACCAATCAAATGAAGATCTACAGGAGTTGGGAGGCAGCATTCCTCTGCGGAGAGATGGAAATGTCAAGAATTAAAATGCCTCTAGCTCTAAGCAGCAAATTAATGTTTAAAGCTAATATTTTCCTTTGCCTCACTACTCATCTCAGTAAGTTATTGCCTTTTTTTTCTTTTTGCTTTTGATTTTATGCTTTTTGAAGCAGTATAATCATGACAACTACAGGATTCCATTCGTTTCTGGTGCGATCCATTAGAGAAATTTATCTTTATGTCCTGGGGAGCCATTTGACTACATTCAACTTCCTTGGCTTTCATTTCAGCTTTCATGTGTGTGTACACAGTTTGGCTGATCATGTATTCTGCTAGATATCAGCTGTGATTTCAAGGCATGGCTTAAGTTAAAAGTGAAAAGAGTTTGTGCTGTACATAGAATATGAAAGAGCTATACAATATTCTGAACACGAGCTGAGTAAGTGGATGTTTTTATCCAAAAACAATTTCAAAATAGCCATTTTAAAGCAGGATAGAGATTTAGTAAAATATGACTCTTCAGGGATAAGGTTATTATTTGTCGCAAAAATACAAACTTAAAAGACCTTAACAATATCAATGCATATACCTTTATAGATTTTTAAATTGACATGTTTCCTTTTTGGAGAGTTAAGAGCATGAAATATCTGAACTATTAACACAACAAGTCATTTCTCTCAAATTTTCAATATTGGGAAGGGTAAACTGAATTATCATATAGAGATGGGCCGGATGCTAAACTGATGCAACTGACAAGATCAAATGCATACCCAATAATATGAATATGACTGATTTTGTTTGGATGAAAATCAAGTTTCATGGGATATGATTTAAAATTGCAACTCTCTACAGTGCGTATCAAAAAAAGTTTACACTTTGAAAAAGCCATGGGAATTAAAATATATACATGTTGGTAATTTTTCACATATATTCTTGGGTTTGGGTCTCATCTATCCAATGAAAGTAAAAGTTTTGCAGTCAGACGGCAGGTCCCAAGAAAGTGGCTTCTTTCATACAAGTGATATTCATGACTTGAGATGTTTTGCATATTTAATGAGCTTGATGCGAACCGAAACACCTCTTTTCATTAGGTCATTGCTGCTCTAATTGTGCATCGAATTTCATGAATTTGGTATCATTGTAAAGAAGAAGAATCATTCGTTCAGATCATGTGTTTGAATTTATTCAAAGATTTTGTAATATAGGTTACAATTTTGATCTAAAATATGCTACAAAATAATTATTTTCACCTGACAAAAGCTGCTATTTTCACACTTTATTTTTGTTTGAGCCCAAATGATTTTTAGATCATGATAAAGCTGAATATGTATGCTTTAAAATGATATAGGTTTCAAAATAAGAATTGGTTTAATCGGGTCAAGATCACACTTTTCATTTGCCAAGTACATAAAGCAGCTTGAAAATAAGAATACTGCACTCTGATTGGTCAAAGAGACCACACACTGGCAAATTGCAACAGTTCCAGTGCCTGGGTTCATGGAAAGGTCACACTTCCTCTGTGGTAATCTCCTCAAATACCCCGCGCCTGTTGTTCTGTGAACCTTATTCAGCCAATCAGAACTCTGCATTTCATGCAAGTACAAAATTTCAGAAATCTCGTCTTGTACCTTGGTGGGAAAAGTGTGATCTTGACCCGATTAAAAGGTGCCGCATATCAAGAGTGGCATTGTGAGAAAGTACAGAAGTTCAGCTTTATGGTGATATAGATATCATTGAGGCTCGAAATAAAAAGTTTTGCACAATTTGCAAAAGAAAACAGAGGAAGAAAATTCAATTTTGAGGCACATTTTCAGGCCAGAAATTTACTTATTTAACAAAATATTGTATACAAAATAAATGACCAATATGAAAGAGTAACATTTACTCTTTCTGATGGTGCAATAATATTTCATTTAAATTGAGGTTAAAACAGGTAAATTCTTAGAGAAAGAAAATCTCACGAATCACGAGATTTTGCAAGGAGGAGGATTCAGCCACGAGATGATTTGGATGAATCTGGCCTTTTTGCTCATTAGCATAGGGACCTGCGGTCTGACTGTTTGACAGGATGTTATCCTTGAGTGAGCACTGTCCATTTTTGTAAAGCTCGCAGAAATCTGTTTGTGCAGAAATGCTCATTTTCACGCTGTGTCAAGGGGAAAGGGCGAAATCAAACTTACCCTGCGAAACATTTCTCATACATTTCCCTTGCACTTTTAGTCAATTGAAATAAAACGGATAGATTCAAGCATTTTATAACGATTTTGCCACCAAAATTTAAATTTCAACAATAAGTAAGCACAACCTTTACCCTTTCTGTGCCAGCTGGATCTGAGGATATAACTGAATCTGAATAAAGTTTATATCAGACATCTCCAGCATTTTTCACTAAGTTTTTTATCATTTAAAGTGGGTTTACATTTCTTTTTTCATTTAATACTTGTTTCCCCAAACTTTTCCCAAGCTTGACAATGATTAACAAAATGAAAATAAAGCCTAAGCCATTTCATGTGAATCACAGCTCAGTGTAAAGCAAATATCGTCACGATGGCCTCGGTGTGTAGGGGAGTGGGGTGGGGCGCAATGCACTCTTTGAAGTGTTTTGGGCAAGGAAACAAGTTAAAAAAGGTAAAAGATATCTTCAAATCAATTTTACTAGCTAAATTACACGTGTTCTTCATGATTAAGGTCTACTTTTATTCGCATAACTATTTCAAAGTTCTGCGCAAATCATTTTTCACTAACTTTTCAAAAGTAAGTGGTGCTCACTCAAGCGGAAATATTTTTCGACAGTTATATCGTCATTTGCTTAAATGGATCTGTACCAATGTTAAAATGTGGAAAAATCTTCAGGATATTACAAATGTATAATTTTACAGGATTTTTTCTAAGTGTAAACTTTTTTTTGATACGCACTGTATAAGGACCTTATATGATGCAGATTTTTAAAAAGTCAGATATTGAGATCAATAAAGGATGGGTAATACAGGTCCATTATTTGTCCCATGACAATCCACTTGAAAACATTTTCATGAATTTCAGGAATTGCAGTACTACATGTACTCCTTCAAAACACTTGAGTATTGCATTTGTAAGCGTTATTGGTAACATACACGTACAAAGGCTATAAAAATGTAAAACATGGATATTCAACATATCAAAATGAAACCTCCAGACCCGTAATACTCTACAAAGCAAATAATAAAGAAACATATAAAAGGGAAATACAAGTATTTCTAGAAATAAACCATTCAAAGGTCAGCATAAGTTCACACCAACTGTACTTAAAATTCAGTTTTGATCATCACCATTATTTTACCTAGGTATTTACCAAACTGTGGATAAAGACAGCATCTAAAAACAGTAATCACAGTACTCATGATTCTATGTTGATGCGGTAACCATGCACAAACTATTCCTTCAGGAGGAGAAGCTGTCATATGATGAGTCTCAAACTTTCTCAAGGAGCCCTTTTAAGAGGTATGAATGGCTCTAGAGCTCCCTGCCTGGCAAATGACCCCAGCAGAAAGCAACAACAACTCAATCTTCCTGGGATTTCTTACCATCTAAACTTCATCCGTTATATTCAGTCCCCTTATTTTCTTTCTCAGAAATCTAACAACAAGTCAGCAGCAATAGCTGTGAACTAGGTAATGTATGTTTCATACTAGGAGGGGGAAAAAATGTTTCAGACCCAGCCATGAAATATATTAATCAAACAAGAGTAAATTCTCATCTTGGTTATAAAATGTGAAAGCATAAAATCATATGAAACAGTGTGTTGGAAGTTTTAAAAAGAAAGTAATAAAGACAGGCTATGTAAAATTCAAATTGGCAATTTAGAGAGCAGATTATACACCACCACTGTTCCGTAAGTCAAGCACATAGTGTAATTATCAGAAATTCTTTTGTTTTCTCCTTCAAGCACCATTTCTCCTGGGGCAAAATAAATCAAATACAACACAGACAGCATATGAATATATGACCTCACAAAAGAAAGAAAAAAATCTTCACAGAAAGTTTCAAAATAACCATGTTTTTCTCTGTGTGCTGTATCTTGTTTTACACATTTTGTTACATATTATTACTTATGAAATCACACTAATGGCAAAGTTACAATAGTTGTAAGAAATTATGTTGTTCAAAGTCATTTCTTATACCCTTTTTACACACGCTAAAATTTCCTTAACCCCGTACTATAGGTGGGGCTAAATTGCCATTTAGCCCCACCTATAGTACGGGGTTAAGCTTAGCCCACTTTCTTTTTACACAGCATTTTTGCAAAGTGGGCTAACCCCACCTTTAGTACGGGATTATTTGGCCCTGCAAAAAAGCAGGGTTATCCCAGCAATTGCGGTGCTAAGAGCGATAGTACGGGGTTAAGATCGCTAGTGTAAAACGAAAGTGGGCTAAGCTTAACCCCGTACTATAGGTGGGGCTAAATGGCAATTTGGCCCCACCTATAGTACGGGGTTAAGGAAATTGTAGCGTGTGTAAAATGGTACGAGTGAAGTACTTGTACTACGAATGATTGACAAAAACCACTAGTCCGGGGTTAGCGAGTTTCGTGTGTAAAAAGCAAGCATTCCTTATCCGGGGTTAGCAATAACAATTTGGCATGTGTAAAAAGGAAAAAAAAATAGTACGGGGTTAAGAATAGTACGGGGTTAGCGATAGTCCGGGGTTAAGAAAATCCTGTGTAAAAAGGGTATTAAAGTACTAAGCCAAACAAGAAATCTTCTTTATCTTGAAACCTCATGACTGGATCTGCAATCATCCACTCCATCCTAGCTTCCGATGTGAGAGTAAAAAGTGGTTTAGTAAACAGCTTTATATATGCAAAAGCATTGAGGCGTTATGATCTAGGCATAGGGATTATCTATACTAAGCAAGCACTTCATGGCCCAATTGTAGATAGAGGAATGCTAACATACTTGAGGGACTTGTCATCAATTTTGATTCATCCTGATGTATTCTGGTCTATAGATCCACCTGTGAATCGCTGAGGTGCATTCTGCGACAATCTCATGAAGCTCAATTCAATAGTTTGTAAGAATCTTTGTCCATATTGAACAAAAATGTTAAATTAAAAAAACAGAAAAATATCATCATCCAGCTCAAAACCAACAATAACGAAAGAGGCAATGTTCTCTGTAAAAGCAATAGTCATTTTGAGCTTCAATATACGTAGTTCTTCAGATCAGCTTATTTGGCAGAGTAACACTTCTCTCAAGTTATGAAATCTAACCAACACAAACCACTAATTCTTTAAGATCCTTTATTATACTTCTAATAGTTTCAACAGATCATCTACAGTATGTGCATCATGTGCTCCTGTCAACTTAAAAATGTTAAACATGTTTTTCCCTACTTTTCGAATCACTCTGTGAAATTCTATATTCAATCAAATTATAGGTTTTAGCTGATCATGTTTTGTTTAGTGTCTGGTTTTTTTTTAGAACTATACCAAAATAAATTTGCTGACTTACTATGGGTTATGAGTGGGGCAATCATATATGGTTCAAAAGTTTTCTGGTGACCTCTCACTAACTTAAAGATGCATTAATCTCTACTTCCAAAGAGTGCAAACTATCCACTTCGAAGTAGATTCTACAGCCTTTGGGCCTTCACTTCTGAATTCCCTGAACAAAACACTACAAAACTGCACTGTTCAAGCGTATGTAACCAAACCTAACCTATTTGTCACTAGGAAATGTTTACACATTTTCTTGCAAGGGACCACAGGTCAATCAACTTAAAATATGCAGAAAGAGTCTCAATGCAATTGTGGGATCCACCAATTGAACATCATTTAAAAATATTTTCTTCTCTATAAATCTAATAATGATTTACCCCCTTTCAAATAGTAGAGTTTAAAGAGGTAGTAGTAGTAAGAATAGTAGCCATATTACAATACTAGTAAAAGCAGTAGTATAGTATTTGAAGAAGCAAAAGACAAAATATTAACAATGCTGCCTCTGCAAGCATCCATTTTCAGCTTTTCCACAACCTTTTATAGCTTAAGTCTAACATCTTTATTTCTGTGATGATAATATGTTTAAGTTGATTCATGAACATGACACACTTACTCCAGAAGAATTCTCTTGATTGATTAAAAATATAATTGGTTCCCCCATAATAAAGGACAAATATTCATGCTTTGATACTGTTGGGATTCTCTTAAGCCCCTATTCATCAACATTGATCAGAATAAATAGAATAAGATACAGCACTGAAAATTTCATACTATGGATGACATATTTAGAAAGATGTAAATTTTAAGTTTCGCTTTTGCAGTTTCCCTTTAATTAATACACATGATACATTTATAACTCAATAACTAAACAACTGAGACAGCCAAATCTTTCCATAACCAAATCTCTAAACTTTCATATGATGAAATACATAAAGAAATGTGTCACCGTGGGCTCTCTCACTTGCAAACTGACCATGTCATTCTAATCAGTATTATACAAAGTAAAAATATTTAAAATTATGCCATTACTTTGTTATTCTACATCAGACTTTGATAAAATATTCGGTATAACATGTACTTAAAAATCAACTGAATGTTTGAAGACTTGTCCTTTAAAATGTTTACAGTGGGAACTAGTGGTGCCATTATTACCCCCATGGAGGTTTGAGAAACCAGTAGTGAATGGGATGAACTCACAAGATAATTACCACTCTCATGTATAATGCACAGGCTATGCTGATGAATATCATGGATCAAGCCTTACTAAACATCAAAACTCCATGCACTTTCTACCAAGGGAATACTTAGGGGTGCACGACCCTACAACGCCTTGTTCTTGTCCTTACTTCTATGTTTTGGACTGCTTGGGTTCTGCTCCAGGTCTGGCTCTGCATAAAATTGCACTCATTAACCCACATCGGATGAGTGTGCCTTACAAGTTCCATCCTACGCATCCTGCATCGCCGACCCCGCGACGTCGGTTCTGCATGCACGATGCGCGGCTACCGTGATCAGATTCTACAGCTCGGGTGTAAACCTTATCCACTATCATAACAAAAAGAAAAATCCTGTTTGGAGATGCCATAAGGTATGAAAATACGCCTCAGGTATATGAGGAAAGCAATGGAGCACTTTCTAATAGCAGAAGAGAGAACACCACAAAGGCAGGAGAGATTTCATGAGGCAGTTTCCACCAGTAAAACTAATAACTAAAATAGGAGAAATCAACCATGAAGAATTCATGAAAACAGATACTCAATCAAAAATAGGATTCAGGCAAACTGAATGATTTATCATTATGGTTCCTAATTCTAGCATGTGTGGGATGCTAGAAATGCAAAGGACGATTATTGATTAAATTTCTTGTCAAGCACAATGGATTGAACATAGAGTATGGCCTTACAATTAAGAACAAACTTGTTTGTTGTTCTATAGCCTCTAGTATTGTTTGTTGTTCTATAGCCTCTAGTCAGTAAACACAGCTCTTCATAGCTGATTCTTAAGCATCATAAGTTATGTGAAATGATATATTACATTATTCTGATATGAGAAATTAGTTGCATCAAGCAACAGCAGAAAGGCTTTATTCCATATGAATAATACTTTGAATACAAAACACTTTGAGTTGAAAACAAGATTGCTTGCGTTCATAAAATTTTTCGTAAAAACATGATTTTTATAATCACTTGAATCAAATGTATTTCTGAACAAAATTTTTAATGATTTTCTTTTCTTGATTTTTGGAATCAGATGAACACAACAAAAGTTTCCAAATTACATTTTTTTTATAATGTCAGTCTGGTAGGGGCAGTATTCAATTTGAACATGTGCATAGAAATTTTAACCTTGACCGACCTTCATCCACAAGACCAGGGACCCGTAACACAAAGCTTAGCAATGATCATAGAACATTTTTCTACGATTGATTGCATTCACTACAATGTACAATCAATCGTAAAAAATCAAGCGTACGATCAATCATTAACATTTGTATTATGGGACCCAGAACAACAAAAAGCACCACCCCAAAAAATGAAGCTAGACATTGTTGATATTCATGTTTTTGAAACAAGAAATCACCCCACAGATAAAGAAGAAATTTAAAAGAATAGATAAATAACTAAGGGAATTCATGTAATGAATTAACATATTTGATAATAAGGATGCTCATGACAAATTGTGAAAAACTGACCTAAAGTAAATCACTTTTGGACCTATGGGATTAATAGAATCAGGTGGGTGTTTCATAAAGCTGTTCGTAAGTTAAGAGCGACTTTAAGAACGACTGGTGATCCTTTCTTACGCGCAAAACCCTCTCCAATGAAGGTTTTTGTGTATATTATTTACCCCAAGAAAGGATCACCAGTCGTTCTTGAAGTCGTTCTTAACGTACGAACAGCTTTATCAAACGGCCCCCAGGTATGGCAATTTGATTATATTTTCTTTTCTGGAAATGTCTATTTTCTCCTCTGAATTTTCACAAAACTTTTCAGTATGTATGTTTCATGTTTTTCTTCCCAGTTTTGAAAAGTAGAATCCTGAATTAATATTTTTTTTCAATGTGTCTGAACACCAACTAATGAAATGTGTAGGGAGTCTACGGACAAACCATACTCCGTATGAGAGCGTGATAATGAACAACCATTGAGAAGATATTTCAACTTGAAAGAAATTGCACTTCTAATGTGGTGATTGGTCTGTGTTCTTTTTTTTATTTATGTCTTCTTCTTCTTCTTCTTCTTCTCCCTGGACTACAAATAAATAAGATTTAAATTTCACATACTTCTCCATCACGTTTAACACTTTACCTAAATGCAGAGTGGATTGGCTAAATGCCTACAGATATTGATAATAAACATTGAATGAAAAAAAGATTTCAACTATAATTAAAGTGCACATCCATATTTCATGAATTCCTTCACATATAAGAAAAAGAGAGTAACTGAGAAACCACAGTAAAAAAAAAGTTGAGCACTCAATATTTAATACAGGAAATTGACTATTTTTCAAATACTAAAAACCAAACTCTAATTTAAAGCATTCGATCATCTCCATAACCAAAGGGAAAATCTGAGAATAATGGATGACATTCTATTCATTTCTATTCTCACAGAGATGCATCAACGAATGGAACAACCTGCCCTAAAATGTATTAGAAAGCCCATCTGTAAACAGCTTCAAATCCAATTTGTTGAAATATTGGAACTCCAGAAAAGAGTTAAATGTGTCTGGAATTCTTCACGAGAAGTAATCGAGAGGCAAATAGGTTATTAACTTTAAATGCCTACAAAAAAGGTATTGTTCTTTCTCTTGGCCAATAAATTTGCTTTAGTTATCTTAGTTTTATGAATTTCACTCTTAACACAAATTGTTTCTCCAAACATATCAGATTTTTTTCAAGGGATACTGATGAAAACAATGTCTAGAGCATCCTGTTGTTTTAAACAGTGCAGTTCCATCAGACAAATGAAAGCAACATTTATGACAAGTGAATCCTCCAAGGGATACACTTGAAGGTTGATTCTTCCATCACAGGAAGATGCCCTGGAAAAAGCTTCACTATATTGATCTTTAGGTCATTTATCATTTATACCAAGCTGTGAAACAAAATCCAAATGGCATATTGGATAGATTTTTAGATGATAGGATTATCACAGTTTTGTTTCATTTCAAGTTGCATCATTGTATGACTTTTATCCAGTTAATCTGAGATATGAAAAATATAAGATAGAACTATACTAAGTATTTATTTTCTCCTTACAAAATGAACTTTTTTGTTTTGTTATTTTTTGTAAGAAAAAATGTCCACAAACATTGAATTCTTTGTTGGATTTTTATTCAACATCATATCAAGCCCTTCATAACGCAAATCAATAAGCTCTTTTAACCACCTACTTCATCTGTAAATATTTTCACACACATTTTCCGGTATTCAGGCATAGGTGTACACAAACCTGGTGGGGGGGGGGGGGTCCCACTTCCACTGATCTGTGGATATCATGGGGTTTCAAAAAGTACTCTTATCAAGTATTTTTCAATGATCTGAAAATGCACCCATGAACAAGTATAGGATTAGGGTATGAAACTCTGCCTTAACAAGTCTACTATAGCTAAAGAACCAAATCCTACCAGTATTGGGTATGAAGCGTAACCCTTAACAAATATAAGCTACAGAACCCCATCCTTATGCAAGACATAACCCTAAGAAATTTTCCCATAGGATTTTACCATTTTAGCAAGTAGAATCAATTTAGAATGCATTTATATATAAAATGCAGAGAATTTGATTTGAAAGATCAACAAAATAGAATAAAATAGAATGAATAAATAAAAACAGGTAGGTCTATTGAATATTCAGAGCAGGTGTTAGAGCAAGGCTAACATCACGGGTAGATTCGCGCATGGCAAAGCCATGGGTTGGATTGAATTGGCTTGATCGATATTCAATAGGTAGTAATGGGTCTTGGGGTCAAACTTTACAGGTAGTTGATGATGACAATTGACAGATTATGACCATTGGCTTGCTCCTGAGTTGAAGGAATCAATGAATTTGATGTGCCAATAACCCTTGCTTCTAAATCTGGCAGCACGGAAAATTGGTGCTCAAAATACTTCTATCAATATAAACAGAGCCAGAAAATTGCATACCGATCAGAAGCAATCATTCAGTCTATCGTTTATCTACAGATAGGCATTCATTTCATGATTCTGATATATTAGAGTAAATATAACATTCTGTCAATTTACTTACTGAATTCATTGTAGAGCAATTATCTACTGTTTGTTCAGCAAAAGAGCTTCAGAGATATCATGAATGATTGTTTTCTATTTCATCAATGACTGAAGTCACTCCTGGGCTCCGTAACACAAAGCATAACGATTGATCGTACACTTGATTTTTACGATTGATTGTACATTGTAGTCAATGCAATCAAACGTGAAAATTTGTTCTACGATCATTGCTAAGCTTTGTGTTATGGGCTCCTGGATTCAGTTTTGCCTCAAGTCTTCTTCAGATGTTCAGCATGAAAGCTATAATCACCTGGAGGTCAAACCAGCCAGTCTGATTAGGGCTGTCTGCACCAGCCCGAGTTTTCAAATTAGGGCGCTTTTTATTATCCTGTAAATTATCCTGATCTGAACAATCTCGAGATAATTTGTAATGTAGACGCAATTATCGCGCTAGTTCGCTGGATTAATCCTGAGATTGCAATCCCAAGTCAACTTGGGATTATTTGCAAAATAGCGCGCTATTTTACCAATTATCCCGCTAATTTGCAGATGCAAACACACTCAGGATTATTTATCCACGGTGTCAGACCATAACGCAACGATGCCTCGCTCTTCTTGCGATGGTGGAGACGGGTTTTCTTGAAATCTCAAGATTAATCACAAAGAGGGCTGATCGTGCTAAAATCTCGAGATTGAGCAAACTAGGGCTGGTGCAGCACCGCCTACTGTGTTTGAAAGATAATAGAATATACAGTGGAATTTCCTTCAAATCGATTTTATCTCAAAGCTACACACATTTTTTATTATTATTATGAAAAATATCATATTATTGTTTCTATAAAAAATACATAAAGAATAGTGTCAAGGTAGTCATTTACATGTATGTCATGATATTTCAGAACAAATGTTAAGGGCCAGCCAGGGGTGTGTTTCACTAAATTGTTAAAATCAAAGTTGTGCCATTTTTCAATCAAAATACAGGTCTGGCTTGTGATGATTTTTTTTTTATAAAGAAACCGGGACCCAGACTGTAGGATGAACTTGAGAAAACAATATGAAGAATGATAAATGTTCTAACAAATTATCATGATTGAAGAAAATCATTTATAAGTAACTAGACTAGTGAAAAAATAATTTTCTTGGGGTAATAAGTCAATATGTGAACTGAAATTGAACTCTAAAAGCAGGTGGCAATAAAACTGAAGTATCCAATAGACGGAATGATGGTTGTTTCTAAGTTAACCACATGAGTTCAATCCCCATCCCAACCAGAGAAAATAATACAAGTTCTCATTGATCATGAGTGTAATATGTGTCTCTCTATGTATTTGTATACCATTCTCTCCATCTTTTTTTATTTTTAAATTATCTATTTTTCAAGTTTTTTTAATTCTTCAATATCAATTCTTTTCTTCAGATTTTAAGTCATATTTTTTATCCGATTTATCTATTTGTTTTATTTATTTATCCATTTAATTATGTATTAATTTCTGATTATAATCATTTTTTTTTTGGGGGGGGGGTGATATTCTTAATGGTTAAAGAAAATCCACACATAACATGATATTTTATTGATGTCAATGTTAATGGCAGAAACATTTTTGCTCTTTACATCTACATGTACAAGAAATGGAACATTTGTCACTTGCTTCCCTACCATACATGACCTGGGGGGTGTTTCACAAAGATTTAAGTATGACTTAGGTCGCACATAAATGCCGATGCGTACATGATATGCAATGCGCAATCTTATTGATAGATATGCAGTAGTGCGCGTCCTCATGACATGATATGACCAATGCAGTCAAGCATTTCATACCGTACGCAACTAGGCATTTAAGTGCGACTCTAAGTCATACTTAAATCTTTGTGAAACACCCCCTGTTCACACCAGGAGCTTTTTCATAAAGTTGTTTGTAAGTCAAGAGTGACTTTAAGAACAACTGGTGATCCTTTCTTGGGGTAAATGATATTCACCATTAAATGTTCATTAGTGCTTATTTAGCGCGTAAGAAAAGTTCACCAGTCGTTCTTTATTAAGTCGCTCTTAACTTACAAACAGCTTTATGAAACACCCCCAGGGCTCCAGAACACAAAATGACATTGACCAATCAAGATTACTTTTGCACTCATATTTTGTTCAAAATATGTTTCTTCATAAGACAGATTCAATGTTTATAATGCTTAGGTATTTGAAGACAAGAAACAAAACAGGGAATACAGCTAGACATTGAACATCAGCTATTGATTTCTAACTATATAATCTTTAGAATGAAAATGATGCATTTAAGCAAAAGATATATTGCTCTACATTTCGAAGTTAAATGGCCTTAAAAATAGACAAGTACGAGTTTTGATAAAGTAATTACTCTGAAGCATGATTACATTGAAGCTATCAAAATATATATAGTGCATGCAACCTTTATCATTAATTTAATGAACAAAAAAATAATAATCATATTAAAAAAAATCATATCAATATCCTAAAAAGGTTCATTGAGATATGAAGGTATTACTAAAATTTGCAAGCAGCCATGCATGCACCCTGTTAAACCACGGACCTACTACCCTTGGTTAAACTAAGTTTGAAGGATATGAAATTCAAATTGTATGGACTTGCTCGAGGGAGAAGTCCTTATATGAAACCAGAGTGCAAATTGTCTGATCTGTTTTTGCTATCATATTCCAAACTGTTGACTTGCTCTACATATATGTACTGAGAAAAAGAAGGGAAGGAAAGCTGTCTTGTTATAAGAGAAAGTTCTGAGTCTACACTATCCTCAGGCAAGTACGATAAATTTACAATTAGCCTGAATGCACAGATATTTTACGAAAAATCAAATTAAAATTCCTAGTTTTGAAAGAATATAAATCAAATACACACAAGAAAGAAAAATGTATAAAAGAATACTTAATTTTCCAAAGTTGGTTTACATTCACTGGCAAAATGAGACATTTTCATTAAGATATTTTCGATTCGTTAAAACTAAAGATAGACAAGAAAAAAATCCTTCTAGAATTTGCTTAAGAAAGTAATATAGACTCAAGAAAAAAAAAATTCTACAAATAAGTGATAACATCTATGTACCTCTATATACTAAAAAGGTACAATACACAGCAAAAACTTTGGTGCTAACCGGTGTACATAGATGACCACACCAGTTATTTTACACCAGTGTTAAATTGGTGGTGTTCGTTTTATACCTAGAGGTGGTATGACAACACCTTTGGTAGTTACATTTACACTCTTTAGGGCCGTCTGCACCATCCCGAGTTTTCAAATTAGCGCGCTATTTCTGATCCGACAAATTATCCTGATCTGAACAATCTCTAGATTATTTGCAATGGAGATGCAATTATCGCGCTAGTTCGTAGCATTAATCTCGAGATTACAATCCCAAGTCAACTTGGGATTATTTGCAAAATAGCACGCTATTTTACAAATTATCGCGCTAATTCGTAGGTGCAGACGCACTTGGGATTATTCATTCACGGCGTCAGACCATAATGCATCGATGCCTCGCTCGAGCAGGAATCGCTCTTCTTGCGATGGTGGAGACGGGGTTTCTAGAATCTCGAGATTAATCGCGAAGAGGGCCAATCGGGCTAAAATCGGCCTATTGGTGTTATGTTCAATCTATAGGGTGTAATTTTAACACCTCAGGGTGTGGTCCTCTATTAACACCAAATGGTGTCAGTTTTAACACCAAATGGTGTCAGTTTTAACACCACAGTTTTTACAGTATACAACACGCTTAAAGTCAGGCATAATAAGTGTGCACAAGTAAGCTGAAGATGTCACACTCAGATCACTTGTCCTTTTGTATATTAATGTAAGTTATGATACTTCAGATATTTCTTTTTAATGCTCCAAAAATGTAAAGCATGCCTTTTCCTCTTAAAGGTATGTACAAATCATTATATTTGATACTTTGTGATTGAATTGGAAGCTCTTATTATAATTCTTCACATAATGAACTTTTCGGCAAAAATACAACTTTATGTAGAATAACAAATATATCTTTTCCCATGCTTTTCAAAGAAATAGTGTAGACAGTTGTAACTTAATACTTTTATCCCGCAGCAATAATCACAAAATTTCAGACCTTCCATTTGCGACAAAGCTCGATCAAATTACCAGCTTCTCTTATCTTATTACATTCCATGAAGTAAAAAAAATTAGCACTGCATTGTTCAACCAAAGAAATCCCATAGCATTTTCCCTATATTAGGTTTCCAAAATTTGATATTGCAATTTAGATGAATACAGATATTTTGATGTGTGAGAATAAAATGCCACCATGTGCTGTCAATAATATTGTTATATTGGATGGCTAAGAATGAGACACCAAATATATTTGGCAGTGGGCAATGGCTGGGTGAGGGGACATAGACTCTCAATTAAATAATGAAAAACTGCTAAAAATGTCAGTTTGCCAGAAAGTTTTAAAAAAAAATCAAATGTACGGCATTTACGGTCATGTATGAGTGCGGAGTATTCGCTGCCTAATACCCCTTTCAATAACTCATTAATTTTTGGTCTGTACCAGGCCCGGCTTAAAGAGTCCGAACCACACAATAAAAATTGTGTTCAGTAACTATAGCAGAGCCGTGCTACTTTCACGATCCCTCATTCAAAAATGTTGGCACATAAAGGGATAACTGTCATAATAACTGAACATACCATACAGAGCGGAAGTGCTCGGTATTCCTTTAAAATTTAAACAAAAGCTGTAAGAATAATCGTATTACAGAAATCATTATCTAAAAGAGAAAAAATTTACTTTTAACAAGTCTGCAAAATATATATATAAAAAAACAATGCACATATTTCTATCCAGTGGTATCGGTACACACGCTCCGACGGATGTAGAGCCTGAACTGTGTGACCTTTGACCATGCAATGAATTTTGGCCAGGGCCTGGTGCTGATAAAAGCAGCACCAAAATAGCCTAACCCTAACCCTAGGCCTGGTGCGGGCCATTTTAGCCACCACCAATGATATACTCAAAATTTTACGATTTAGCCCAGGCCTGGTATGGACCAGCGAGTTACTGATAGGGGTATAAAACTACCATTAAAGTTAGACCGATGGCCAATCCTGAAACACCTCTTTGAACTGACTTTATTTCTGTCCAGCATAAATGCTTCCAAATCATTTGGGCCAGCCATAAAAGATCTTCATGGAGAAAAAGGCAGGAGTCTTCTGCAGGGCCCTGTCTAACAAAGAGTTGCAGGTGATCAAATTAATCACAACTATAGAAAGCTAGTGATGACAACATCTAAAGTCCATTCAAGTTACTTTTCTGAATTTGACATACATGAATTTACTTGCAAATGTCTTGACATACCTGTTTGCTCCTCAAAAGGAACACCGTCTATATTTCCTTTACAATATATTATGACACTGATTTATTTACAAAAAATTGGACTGATTGGATCAATCCTAACTCTTGGTAAAACAAGGTCCTGGATGACAACACTAATTGACCAGCCTTTGATGATCAAGATACCATTCTCAAGTTTCATCTTCACACCTAGGAGTCCAGCAGATTAGGGCATACTTGGATAAGGCCAAAGCAACACATGATCTGAAAATCTATGGTCAACAAGGATCAGTCATATTGCCACCATTTTGATCTTCTCTTGCTTTAGAGCTTAGCCACAATGGGAGCATGGACCTATGATGGGAGCTATCTCTCTACAGTTATGTGGAATTTGCATTGATATGGCCCTTGTGGTCAAAGAGATGTTTAACAGATAAACACCTGTAAAAATAGTCATTAAAGTATAAGTATCTAAATTCAAATCTTCTTCAGACTTCATTTTTTCTATAAAAATGATGCATGCCTCGAATCTAAAGTTCAAACAAAGCACCCTGGCAAGGAAACTTGAGAGTCCTGGGACTCTGAACTGAACTACAGACCTCAGGAATATCTTACAGATCACTAGAACAAAATGTACCACAACATAATCAGTTTGCTATTTTTCCTCATATGTCATCAAACAATATTTGCAACGTCTACCGATTAAAAAATTCATCATATTTCTAGCTTTCCACCCAGACCCAAAGCACTTTGTAATATTATCAAATACTAGTAGAAGAGTATTAAACATGCTGTGGATTAGAGGAGAAATACCTGAACTACCAACCACAAGGTTCTTGGATTCCCTGCAACACCAGCGCCCTTCTTTTCTTCCTATCCACCATAGTGTTACATTAAATGGGTAGGTATAAAATAAATATAATGTAAATCACAAGACTGGCTGTGATATTCCCCAGAGAGTGGAGAGTAGACATATTATTTGGGTGAATCCAGTTATCAGGGTTATACCATCCAGAAGTACTTTGCATTAAATGCATCAAGGTCCTGCTTTTGGTGGCCTGTGGTTGTGATGGATTCTCTTTAAATATTCCCAGCTTTCAACCCAGGAGGAATTACATGTATAAACCATTTACATTACATGTCAATGAATTCTGCTATGTATTCATTAATAACTTTTAGAAATGGAGCACTGTGAGCATAATGCCATAGTATAATATTACATAGATTCTTAAAGAAATCTTGTTTAAAGGACAAGTCCACCCCAACAAAAAGTTGTTTTCAATAGATAGAGAAAAATCCAACAAGCATAACACTGAAACTTTCATCAAAATCAGATGTAAAAATAAGAAAGTTATGACATTTCTTTTAGTTTCGCTTGATTTCACAAAACAGTTATATGCACATTCTGGTCGGTATGCAAATGAGGAGACTAATGACATCACGCACTCAATATTTCTTTTGCATTAAAATGAAATATGAAATATTCTGATTTGCTCCTCATTGTCCTGTGAAACAAAGTTTTATCCTCACTGAACATGTGGAATGACCACTGTTTTTAACATTTTATGGTTCAATCAAGTTGGTCCTTATTGTCAAATCTGTAAAAATGAAATATTGTATAATTCAAACAATAGAAAACAAAAGAAATAGAAAGTGAGGGACATCATTGACTCTCTCATTTGCATACGGGTACCACTGAGTTGTGCATATAACTGTTTTGTGAAAAATATGCAAAACTTAAGAATGTCATAACTTTCTTATTTTACATCCGATTTTGATGAAATTTTCAGTGTTATGCTTGTTTGATTTTTCTCTATTGATTTAAATCAACATTTTTCTGGGATGGACTTGACCTTTAAAAGAGTTCCATTCCAATGTTGCGCCACAAACACATCTGCACATTACTACTACATTTGAACATCTGCAATGCATTATTCATTTAATCCCTTCCAATCTCTGTAGAAATAAACTCATGAATGTTCGGCCTGTTTTCGTAAAGCTACTGATTTATGGCATGCATCCTGCCCTAAATTGACAATATGGATTGAAGTGGTCTTGGGGATTCCCGTAAATCAATTTGTCATTACCCAAGCATCCTCCGAAACCAGGTAGAAAACTGCATCCTTCTCATCACCACTCACTCTATCTATCCCGCTGGTAATGGAAAGTGGCAATACGGGTGTTTCGTTCATTATCTTTGACGCGAAGGAATCAAAGCTCCCCCCCTCCCAACCAAGCTTTTTCCTTCACCAACCTGAAATAAAGGAGGCCGCTCAAATTAAAGAAAACAAGGACATCCATAAACTGGTTTGCTTCGATGTTTTCAAGCTAATGTGAACATATTATGCTTACTTGATGTTAATCAATCTGTTCTACACATGTAATTTCCATCCAGTGACAACAGTACTATGGGAAAAAACTTAATAATTTTGTGAAAATAGTAAATGGATGAAAAGATTATTGATTTTCAGAGTAGTGCTGATCTTCTCTGTCTGCCTTGGTTATGACTGCATTCTTATACATTTCTCTTTAGGAAGAAGTGATTCATTACTGATTCTACATTATGCTTTAAAATTATGGATTTTGCTTAAGGCGATTGCATGCAAATGTACCAAATTCAGGATTTCGCTAGGGTGCATTAAAGCTTTCAAAAGGCTTATAAAAGATTGCCAGAGAAATTGCAAATAAATTTTGTCATCACCAAAAAATGCTTTTTCTTGTCGCAACAAAATGTTAACAATTTCAAAATTTCTGTTTTGAATCTATTCTATGTTTCTACAAACAGTTGTAAGCTTTTTTTGCAGTTTTTTTTTTCATTTTACATGTAAGCTGAACAACCTCTTGCCACGAGTGAATTACTGTATTCAACCTTAATAACTTATTATTTTCATTGAAATAAAAGAAGAATTGAATTTCAATGGATATTGTTGTGTGTATGTCAATAGATTGCAAGAAATTTCATTCAAATATGGACTATTTCTTTTTTACTAATTAGGTTTTACTGTTGAATTTTACAATGGCCTTTTTCTTTTCCAAACTCTAGAGCTAATTAATTTCTAACAGCTTTTGCATGTTTAATGGAATGCAATGCTGACCAAGCTAAGGCAAAGAGCTTTATAATTATAATTCACTTCGTATTTATTTAGAAAATGCAATCAAATATGACTGATACGTCTTGCTTGTAGAAAAAAAAAAACGCCACCAAACTGTGTGGGTTTTGACCTTAGGGTTGTTAAATCAGACGAAAATAATAATCGGATGACACTGAAGCTGATTATCAGCACGTTTTCAAAGATGAAGGTCCCGTTGCCTTACATGCCAATCTGGGTAATCAAGCTTTAATAAACTGGGACATATTCCGAGACAAGCTTATAGATTAATTGGTTATGCCCTCCTGATCTCCTGCATATTTACCCATCCTGCTCATACTTTCTCCTATCGTCAATAAATCATGGTCAATATCATCTATAGATGTTCATGGACGAACATAAAATATTCATTTTGGCTTAATCTAAACACAATTAGTAGGATCAATGGTAAAAGGTATTGGCCCTGGCATTGAGCAAGGTCATCGAGTCTACACTAATGAGGTAGGACAAATTGCGTGTGATGAGAGGAATAATGATATAGCAACAATGACAATCCTGTGAAAACTTTTGACAATGATCCAATGATGATGTTGTCCTCTGCTCAACAAAAATTATCATCAATGACATTGAACATCCTTTAGGCCTGATAATCATACTTTTTTTTAAACGAAAGGGTTTTCAAGTTTGAATGCATTTTCAGATAAATCAAACAGTACACCATATAAAAATACATTGTGTGAATGATGCAAAATTCTGGTATGAAACCATTTCTAAGGCGTTGAATGGGACAATAATTAGAAGATATAATATTTAACTATATCTTTTTTATACTAAATTGATAGGATTTTGGTGTTTGACTTCAGAAAATTATTATCATTCTTGAGAGAGGATGCAAAATCAGTTTACCAGTCAAAATCATATTTTTCACAAAGGATCAATTGAAGAAAATAGATGTTACAGTCACTACGCTTCTGTATGATTAGAATTCAACAAAATATAATTCACATTTTGCCAGTTTTAGACCGGCCATAAAGTGAGCAAAATGTAAAGATCAAATAATGAATTTTTACATAAGACCATTCAACACAGATCAAAGCTTTCACCCCCAAGAGAAAAAAAAAACTGAAGTGCACTAATTAGTCCCTTGGACTATCACTACAATACTTGTATTAAACTCTACAAAATAAAGAGATTATGCTCTGAGTGAGTAACTATGAAAGGATGTAATAACTATTTGAGTTATTTCCTAATTAACACGCTGACCTTAGATCCTCTCCATTAGAGTACACTTAATGAATTAAACCAATCATGCTAGGACACCGTAATAACAAAATGAAAAAGTAGCAACAATATATTTTGTAGTATTGCCACTCTAAGAACAAATACTGGTATTCAAAGTCATGTTTGGTCATTAAAAATGTCTTTCTTTACTCAAAAGTAACAAAAAGAAATAAATTCAATAGACTAATTCTGAAAAGAACTACCTCATCATTTGAGAAAAAAAGGAATAAAAGTTGTTCTGAAAAGTCTGAGACCATATACATGTACATGAAGATTTTTTTTCTATTATAAAAAAGTAAAATTACAGAAGGAAATGTCTTTCAGTATTTTCAACAAGCATGTCTTTAATCTCATGTTTGATCCCAGAAGAAAATAGATTTTTATTTACAAGTTCCTTAGACCCGAGCATACAAAGAACCTACTTCGCACCTGTCTCATACAAAATTAATCAGGTAGGGCAAGGGCACGCGTGATAAATATTGGATCATCTTTGGTCTAAAGAGCACCATTATAAAGCAATTTAATGAATAAGGTATAATCAGGGGAGGAAGCTGCGAGTCTTGGCCTTGATTGCAATGAACATCTGGACCTCACCTTAATGCTCAGGTGAGGGCCGTTACAATCAGGCACAGGAGGGTCTCACAAAGTGCAGTAATTATTACGCACCTTCTCAGGCAGAAGGGTGTAAATGGAGCAGGGACATTAGAGGGAATTACGTATTTTGGTACTGAAATTCTGACCTCTACTCCACATAATCTGTACCACTAGTTTTGATCAGGTATTGGTGTATTGGGAAACTTTGTCATTCCCCGATTTTGATCCACCTTTGAGGCATTCAACAAACTGGAGAGAAAAATGGAACTTTGTTTTCTATCCTTTTGGAAGCCAAAGATTGATTTCTTTTTGATCGACAGCCAATATAGGTATGATGAGCCTCTAAAGCCCTGGAGAGAATCACGGAAAATGAGTTCTACTGGAACAAGTTGATAATGACCTACAGATTTTTCCATTCTGAAACAATGTCCCAATGAGTACAATGACTCGGGGATAAACTGGAAGAAGAAGTTATCTTTTGAACAAGCTGACGGCAAGTTACCAAACAGTTCCCACATTTCCCCTCCTTTAATGACATAGTTACTCACTCAGCCTAAATAACACTTGTACAAGCCCTGGAGAAAGTGCTCATTGAAGTATCTTTATTTAAAACTAAACAATACTTCAGATTTAATGTAAGACACTTTAGCAGATAATTTGCAATTCAAGCTTGACAATCAAGGTGCTATTTGAAGATGGTAATGGAATATCAATTTCTCCAGAGTCCCAAGAAAAACTTTAAAATCCAGTTCAAAAGCATTGCAAACTGAATGTAAATGTTCATGTTTTCATTTGGTAGAACTTCTTTATGCAATACAACACACGAATGGACCCGACACACTTTCACTCATTTCTGATGACAATGAAAAGAAAGTGAGGGGTAGGAAAACAAAGATAGGAACATGATGGAAAACGAACAATCAATGTGGTAGTCATAGATCTTTGAGAATAATATAATATCACGCTTTCATACAGCGCTAGTTAAAGATCCCTCTGAAGCGCTTTACCATTATTCTACCTCATCCAAAACAATGTGTAAAAAATTATCCACTCTATAAAGTATTCCAGCAATAAATTGCTTAAATTACCAAGCCCTACATCAACACCTGGTGGAGGAAGTTAAAGCTTATAGACTGATTGACGTCTTGCCAAAGGATGCTTTACGGCTGTGGTGGTATTCCCTTTATAATCCCAAAAAGATTTTTGATACACGAGTCAAACAAAAACAAGGTTCTCTTAATCTTATGATACCCCCTTTTATCCAGTTGATTCTTTGATAAAACCACAAATATCATGAAATGCAACTCTTATCAAAAATATTTTGTTCAATTGCATTTCCATCTAGATAATTTATCATTGACAATTCCATACAATATCCCATTTATATCATCCTAAATTTAGAGTAATTTCCTCTAAAGGTTCACACAAATATGACAAAATCTCTGCATCTGGTGCAATCTCTTTCTCATGCAGAACATGGAGCATTCAAACGAAAAACTAGAACTATCACTGAAGGTGATTAATACCCCACCCTATGCTGTTTCCATGGCAACAGTTTCCAACACATGGAAAAAATATGTCTTACCCATCTTTACCGCAAGACCTACATGTACATGCATGTGTGAGCAAAATATCATGAGAATTGGTTTAATACTGATAAAGAAGTTCGAACGATTTCCGACACATGCAAAAATATGTCCTGTATTTACCTCGAGACCAATGTGTGAGCTAACTTAATGAGAATTGGTTGAAAACTAATTAAGTAGTTCAAACCGATTTTTACCTAATTTGGGGCCTATAAATATGTTGTTACCATGGCAACACAACTTCCAACACACACAAAATACGTGTCTCGCACATCTTTACCTTGAATCCAATGTGTGAGCCACGTTTCATGAGAATTGGTTAAAAAGTGAGGAAGTAGTGTAAACTGCAATATTTGTACCCTATATTTGCCAAATTATACCATTACCATGCCAACACAATTTCTGACACATGTATGCGAAAAGTGTGCCTTGCACATCCTCACCCCAACACCAATATGTGTTCCAAGTTTCATGAGAATCGGTTAACAACTGAGGAAGTAGTTCAATGCGCAAGATTTGCAACGGACCAACCGACCGCCCGTATGCTGATTCCTATATACCCCCTTCAAACTGGTTTGGTGGGAGTATAAAAAACCCTGAAAATCTAATTTTCCCTGTGAATTTAAAACCAATAGAGCATCACAACACTAGTATATGTTAGTTTGAATAAGATGAAACAAACTAGTACATGTCAGTTTGAATAATATGAAACAAACTGTTTGATCAGTTTCCATCTGCAACAGATTTTCAAGAATTTGGTGACTTTTAAAAAAAGGCAACAAGACAATCTTACCTGTGATTGGTCAGGCTTCCAACCAATCATAAAGAGAATTTGAAAAGTGGCTGGGATTGTACCATCTTCATTCCCATACATGTCTGTGAAATCAAAGAAAAATATACACATTAATTTTTTTTTTTTCTAATGCATATTCTCCTTTAACTCTCTTATACTAGACAATCAGAAAGCTTATCAGAGCCCAGCTAATCATAGAGATAAGCAATGTAAATGTCTAGATCTGAAAGTTGAGTTGAAGGAGATGCAGGTAATAAAAAAAAGCATTGAGTAGATAAAATGGAGATAAGATAATATAAAGTGGGTTGTTGGTAAGACTTGTCAGATGTTTTATCCAATAAAGTCTGTATTATCTGACATAGTAACAGTGCTTCTCAGCCAATCAAAATCAAGGAAAGTTGTCGGATCAAACAACTTTTCGGATAAAATTTTGATGGAACTCTCACGCTGATAATTAGCAGTATTCCATCTTGCCAAGACCACTACTGAATGTTCAAAATACAGGTCTGGAGTATCCTTTCTTGAGAACGAGTGAATTTACCCAAATAATTATAAGCCATATAAGGAATAATAAAAGTAATATATAACTGTCTTAATGAATGATAAAGGATATATACTGTATAATGAATGGTTGAATAATGAAGCATGATGAAAAACTGAGACGAGGACTATAATAAAAAAGAAATAGATTGCAGTTTTCAAACAATGATTTTGATTGGTTGATGGTGGGTATGTGGAACAATATGCAATAATGATCTTGACTGGCCAATGTCATTTTGCAATTGATTGCAAACTTTCATTTCATTGGGCCCTGATTCAACACAGCAAAAACTGTGGTGTTAACCGGTGTACATAGAGGACCACACCAGTTATTTTACACCGGTGTTGAATTGACAGTGTTAGTTTTAACACCTATAGGTGTTATTACAACACCTTTGGTTGTTACATTTACACTCTTTGGTGTTATGTTCAATCTCTAGGGTGTAATTTTAACACCTCAGGGTGTGGTCGTCTATTAACACCAACTGGTGTCAGTTTTAACACCACAGTTTTTACAGTGAATATCAGCATATTGCTACATAATTGCATGCCTCAATATGTGTCAATGCATGATTAAATCTTGAACGCTAGATATGAATGGATTTCACCTTCAGCTTAGTCCACCGCAATTAGGGAAGTTCATAAAGTACAGAGTGAAGAGACGTAATGAGAATGAAAACTAATTTTGACTAAAGTTATGGGTACTTTTGAACTACCCAAGAGCTTCGAATCCGTCTTGAGGATGCATGGCGTGTCAGATTTCCTCTAAAATTCGCAAAAGCCGTCATTTATATTCATTGGTTACTGTAACCATCTCAAAGCAGCATGTGAAATGCATGAAGTCACCTGTTCATGTTCCGCATGCATTATGCCTTCCTCAAGAATAACATGGAAAGCATCAATGAATATTGATAGGCAAACTTAAGGCAAAAAAGGGTCCCCTGGGGGACGTGAAACTGGGGGACTGTTCATCATGAAATATTCATGTTTGGATTGCATTGGAATTCATGCTAGTAGGAGTGATTTGGTAGCTAGTGGGAACATCATTTAACCTCTCGTTAAGAAAAATCCAGAGCGTTGACAGAGATCCCACGTACGATGGGGGCATATTTAGAAAAAAATTGGGTCAGATTCTGTAATTGCCTTCACTCTTGAGGGATATGAGGGTTTGAAGATGACGTGGAAGGATGAATAATGCAAGAAAAAGGACTTGTCTGCCTTCCCCTCACCGACTTCATAAACAAATTGGTGTATGGGGAAGAGTTTTTCTTTATTAGCACATCTAAACTTCAAACTTTCCTTCTTATGATCCGGAATGCTACTTACAGCATTTCAAATAGTCAAACAAGCATTTTTAACAAAAAGGTGAACCTGAGAGACCAAGAAGTGTAAAAATTACACCAACCAAATATGCTTTTCCTATAATACTGTACTACTACTATAATAATAATAATATGAACATTTGTAATGCGCCGGTGGCCATCATAAAAAGAGGCTCATGGTGCATTGCCCATTGACAGTTCAAAACAGTGAGGAAACACTTTTTTAATAATCCTATGGAAGATCGTAATATTCTACTTTCATCGCTGAATTGGCTTGGGTTTATTTCTGTGCATAACTTTCCAATATTGCAGGCATTTATCTGGGTATTTGTATTGGATATTTGAGAAATAAGAAACAAACAAAATCAATAGCTCCATTACCTTTGTATATTGCAGCTGCAGCAGCCATAGTATCCCTTTGAAGGTAGTTTTTCCTTGACCATGATGCATTGTTCTCCGCCATGCCTTTAAGATCATGCATAAGTTCATACATGGATGGGTAATTCACCTGCAACTCTTCTTTGTCCTACAAGAAATACAAACATAAAAAGACAAGAGCAAAACATCGTTAAAAACAAAAATTATTATTAGGAAAAACAAAATATATGGTGTCATTATGTAAATAGGATTCAAACTACATGAGGCAATTTACACAAACAGACTTGCAGTTTGGGAATTTCACATAAATTTATTGTTCTAGAGGAACAAGCAAGCTTACTGTAAATACCAATACATGATTCAAAATATTTTTGATGATCTGCAGAAAACTTTGTAATTATTTAATGCTCAAATGAACAGTAACCCACAGCTTTACACCATATTCCTGTCTGTTCTTTTCTTTCTTTGCCTCTTATTTGGCGAAAGCTACAATGTCAGTTAAAGCTGTTTTAAATGAACTCAAGGCATAGCAAAAACAGGCAAAAAGCTTCCCAAAAGTTGGCAAAATTAGGTTCTAAAGCCCTAGGTTTCATCCATTCAAGTAGGACATATTTTTACTGTTATTTTTCTGTGTGAATTTCTTTTAAAATCTTGAATTAGTACTTCCAAAAAAGATAAAATAATCAACCTTTTCTACATATACAAACACATGTAATCTAAACTTTGTCCACAAAGAATGATGTAATGGATTTCAGGTCGCTGAGAAGCGATAATCAAGGGTATACATTTAACAGGTAAGCAGTGAAAATGCATGAAACTTATATTGTTGTATTTTGTTCCCTCACAGCTTTCCATGAACGAATCTTTATTTTGGCTTTAAGTAATATATTAGTGCATGACACAGAGTGCTTAAACTTTATCTGAACACAATTGTCATCTCATTTCCTTAAAAAAAATGCAAAGTTGAAAAAAATACAGCCCTTAAGCTCTGTCTGAACACAATTATCATGATCTCAAATGACCCACAAATGAGTATTTCACACAAATACAGCTTTTGTGACAAGAAACTATCTAGGGAAATACCCAAATGAAGGTTTATGCACTCCTGTTATCAAATATCGTAAACAAGTCTAAGAGCTGTATGGGTAATCTCCGGACAGATTGCTTCCAAGAAAATCAGGGATCATAAAAATCAATGTTTAAACACCTGAACTGGTTTACATTAAACACAGAGAGGAAGAAAAACAGGTAGATAGAAGAATGCTGATGTCAACAGGTAAAAACAGATATTAGTACAGTGAAAGTCATGGGGTGCAAGACTTTCTAACAAAAATACCTTTCCAATTATTTCAAAAGACAGCATGTTCAACATCCACCGTGGTTTCATTTGCAATTTGCATCCAGACTTGCCTTTTAGTATGATTTAATTTTCATATTAAAATGACCGCGCACTGCCACCACTGAATTGCATGATTTACAATAGGCGGTTTCAAACCGCCTCGATCACAAGAATCCCCGTTAAATTACGAGAACATTTTTAGGCTAAAAAATACCCATTAATAATTCCTGCATTCACACCGCCCCAAAACATACCCTTTGGGATAAATTCCTGAAGTTAGGAGCATGCGCAGTATGGTCTAATAAGCAGGCAAGGCACGAGATTCAAAACCACTAGCCCAGCAGCCACCCACGGCGCCCGCGCCCAACGACACGCTGGGCTAAAAGTTCCTGTAAATTGCTTTCACATTGCCAAAATACCTGCGACCTTGGAAAAATCCCCACGAAAGTTCTCGTAATTTCGCCAAGTACCTACTATTTAGCGGGTATTTTCTTTCGGGGAAATTACGCGTAGTTTGCTTTCACATTACCAAAATACCTGGTATTTTCTGATCGGGGTAAATTTCCCGATCAGAGAATACCTGGAACTGACGAACTTCGAGGCGGTCTAAAACCACCTAATGTGATTTTGTTAGTAGTGCCAAGACATGTACCATTCCCTCCATATTAACAGGTAACCAGCACTCCTGTGCACTTCTAAATGAAAAAAAAAAGATCACCTCCATTCAAAATCAGAGGACAAATCGTCGCACGGCTGGCAGAAGGGTGCAAATTTTTCGCCAAGCAGAAGGGCGCACACACTTAATCCCATCTAACTTATGAAATGTCAACTTATTTCAGACCAAATTTACTACGCATGTTCCATTTCATCCCTTTATTCATTAATTTGGGTTTGGTCTGAAATAAGTTGATATTTTATAGGTTAGATGGGATTCAGTGTGCGCGCCCTTCTGCCAGCCGAGCGATAAATGATACAATTGTACAATATTATATATCAACAGTAATGACTCATTGAACTTTGCTCTTTCCACCTTTCTATCTCCTTGCTCTCGAGAGATGCTTAGATTTTAAAAAATCATGCATTTCAAGTGGATAGGGTGACGACTAGCAACTGACTTACAAAGCAAATCTTAATAAGGGCTATTCCACGGTTACTCACGTTACATTTGGAGACACCTTGACTCATACTTGGAGCTGTAACTCCATTATTATTGATAGGAACTAAACATCTCTTTATCCCAACATAGTACGCAGTCTGACTATCCTTTGTATAAAAACAAAACTTGGGAAATTTCATTATGCTCCTGGCAAATCTTTGAAATGTGTTGGTTACTCATGTAACATGATTTGGATATATATGCATAAAATGAAAAGTGGACATAAGCGAAAAGTGTCCTCATGCAAGGCTTTTATGAAAGTTGATTATATCCATTTCAAAGAAGTATATTAGGGAGACAAATTTGTATATAATTAAAAAAATAAAGAACACATGGTTTTTACAAGGGGTGCAGATAAAGTGGTTACTCACGTTACGGTTCAGATGGGCTATATGTACAAAGACACATTGAGCTCATGTCCACCAACCTATGGAATTGCCCATACGTATATTGTGGTTTGCTAGCTCTCTTCAATACTCGAATTTCACTGTGATTTTTCGTTTAATTGTCTAGCGTTACAGATAACGAAGAATTGTAATAAACAAACAATACAGTGTATAAAAATTCAGACCCTTATTATCTGATCTGAAAAAAGAACACTCCTAACTATATGACTTAATATGAAAAATACTATTCCATAATTGTCATAAATACAGTTATAAAAGAACGAACATCAACTACCATATCCTCCTAAATACAGGCCATACTTCATAGCAAATTAATCCAAACATGGGTTCCTTGAAGCTCACAACATTGCTCATCTATATATAATTTTCCAAAGTCATTTACCATTTGGTAGGAACAATTATAAATTCCAACTGAGAGGGTACTAAGCTATGCTAATCTAGCAACTAGCTTTCAGGGGGAACTTTGAATATTTGATATCCCATTCATCAGCTAGTCCGAGGAGTCTCTCCAGACAGAATGCATAAATTCTTAACGGATTTCCTCCAACACCCACATTACTTAGTAAACAAACATCTTCTCTCTTGTATCATGGGTTGTAAATCAGAAAAGGGCGTCAACTTTTTGTCCTCTAATAATCTATTATCTATACAGTACCGTACATAAAGTGGAGAGACAAAAAAATATTGGGATAAAATTTGTAGAAAATACATCACTTTGTGATTTAATGACAATCTAGAAAGACAAATTCAGTGATAAATGCTGCAATCTAAAGGATCCCAAAGTCACAGATAATAAATCGGTTCTCATGGAAAAATCTCTCACACTATGCTTAAGTGTCGTAATAAATGTTTGAGAATCTTAAGGACATTTCCATCAGCCCAAGAAGCTTCAGCACAAAACAGGGCTATGGGGAATTTATTCACACTTTATGCATCACATTCATAATTGTTTTGAAGAGCCAAACCAAGTATATCATCACTACCAATAGAATAGGCCTCTCACAAGAAAATATACTTTGTAAAAACAGAGCTGAAGTTAAATTTGGGATTATAATTCATAAAATAGCCCTACAAGTTGCATCTATTTATCAAACAAAATCTCCAGTCTGTTCTTACTTGGATAGTTTTGCCAGACCTGGGGGTGTTTCACAAAGAATAAGTATGACTTAGAGTCACAATTAAATGGCAATGCATGATATGCAACGCACAATCTTATTGATCAATATTCAGTAGTGTGTGTCCTCTTTGCATGATCTGACCAATGCAGTCATGCCTTTTATATCGCACACAACTAGACACCTCCCCTGGAAGAAAATTCATGAAGCTATACATGTGATAAAGTATAACCTTACAACCAATCAAGATATGGAAACCCTATAGTGTATGTCTTGATCACAATTGATAGCTTAAACTGAAACACAAAGACAAATTAATTGATATTTTTGCTTTTAAATGTATTTTCAGGGCAAAGTAGACTTTTGGCATCTGAGTGGTGATTTCCCCCTGGGTCTTGCAATATCTTCTCATTATCACCCGATGCCCGTCTAGCCTCCTCACATTCTACTGCAAACATTTGTGCCATGTTTTGTTCCTATATTTACATACAGATTCAAACATTATTTAAAGACAAGCAATGAATCAACATAGGGCCAATGGGTTCAAGGATCCAAACAATGTCCTCAAAATGGCAATTGACAATCCAAAACTGTACCCAACATCTTGAAAACATGGTGAGACTCATCTGGCATGCAGGTAGCATCCTGGCTGCGATGGAGGAAATACAAGCCCATGGCTGGGACCCACTAGGCCAAGATACCAACCATGAATATTGGCATTTAAAATAGCCATGAGACTGGGTATAAACAGTAACATGAGCCTGCCTCACGGCATGTCACTCACTTCAAATCAAGTGAACTAATAACAACGAATAAATGATGCCAAAAAGAAATTGCTTTTCTTTTAGGCTAATTATGTTGGAGCCTTGACACTCACACTGCTTCTCTCGCTGTCAAATCAAATGCTAAAACTTGAAGAGGATCAAGCTGTACAGGAAGCATATCTCCAGGGAATTGTTGAGTTGAATTATTCAACTTTTTTCAGATTACACATGCAGATAAGTACTTTCCAAACTAACCCATAAAAATTATTACAAAGAATGCTTTTACATATAACTCAACCTTAAAAAAAATTGATATGATTTCAGCTTATATCATAACCCACTGCCTATTGCAAATGCCATGTTTACAAAGTATAAAAATCATGTTAATGAATAAACAATTCAGTCGAGTTCAACTCCAATGCAATCCAAGTCCTTAAAGAACCCGTTTGAATGTACAGTAACTTTCCTGGACTGAGAATGGTCAAGCAGTCCTGGGAGCGTTTCATGAAAGGACTTGTTGGATGTTTTATCCCAAAAGTCCCATTTTATCCGACAGTTACCATAGGAACTGTGACTCTTAGCCAATCAACATCAGGGGAAAGTTTAATCAACATTTTTTTTGTCCAACAAGTTGTCAGATCTGACAACTTTCCTTGGTTTTGATTGGCTAAGAAGCGCTGTTACTACATGGCAACTGTCGGATAAATTGGGACTTATCGGAACACATACAACAAGTCCTTTCATGAAACGCTCCTCAGGGAAAGATGTCAGATCTGACTTGTGGATGAAAATGTTGATGAAACGCTCCCCATGCAGGACACCACTTCTTGTCAGCACCAACAAGTTGTCATTCTTTGACATTTACCATCATACCAGTCAGAGACTAGTACCCTCAGCTAATCAAAACAAAGAATATCACTGTTATTGTGAGAGCTGACAAGTGACAAGTCAGTGCTGACAGCTTTCAAGAAATGCCTCCATGGAATAATCAAAGCAATCTTCTGGAGTGACTGGAGTGATCCAGAAAACAACCTTACAGAAGGTGGTTTCAGGCCGCCTCGAAGTTCGTCAATTCCAGGTATTTTCAGATTGGGATATTTACCCCGATCAGGAAATACCAGGTACATGTAATATTGGCAATGTGAAAGCAAATCATACGTAATCTCCCCAAAAGAAAATACCCACTAAAAAAATAGTAGGCACTTGTCACAATTTACGAGAACTGTCGTGGGGATTTTTCCAAGGTTGCAGGTATTTTGGCAGTGTGAAAGCAATTTACGGGAACTTTTAGCTCAGCGTGTAGTAGGGTGCGGGCACCGTGAGTGGCCGCTGAGCTAGTGATTTTGAATCTTGCGCCTTGCTTTCTTATCAGACCATACTGCGCATGCTTGTAACTTCAGGAACTTATCCTGAAGGCTTTGTTTCGGTGCGGTGTGAATGCAGGAATAATAAATGTGTATTTTTTTAGCGTAAAAAAGTTCTTGTAATTTAACGGGGATTCTTATGATCGAGGTGGTGTGAAACCTAGTGATGGTCTCTTCTGGATCACCTTGCTTCTTAGAGGGGGGGTGTTTCACAAATAATAAAGGCATGACTTAAGGCGGTTTCAAACCGACTCGATCACAAGAATCCCCGTTAAATTACGAGAACATTTTTAGGCTAAAAAATACCCATTAATTATTCCTGCATTCACACCGCCCCGAAACATACCCTTCGGAATAAATTCCTGAAGTTAGGAGCATGCGCAGTATGGTCTAATAAGCAGGCAAGGCGCGAGATTCAAAACCACTAGCCCAGCAGCCACCCACGGTGCCCGCGCCCAACGACACGCTGGGCTAAAAGTTCCCGTAAATTGCTTTCACATTGCCAAAATACCTGCGACCTTGGAAAAATCCCCGCGAAAGTTCTCGTAATTTCGCCAAGTACCTACTATTTAGCGGGTATTTTCTTTCGGGGAAATTACGCTTAGTTTGCTTTCACATTACCAAAATACCTGGTATTTTCTGATCGGGGAAAATTTCCCGATCAAAGAATACCTGGAACTGACGAACTTCGAGGCGGTCTGAAACCACCTTTAGAGTCGCACTGAAATGTCGACGCGTACATGTTACGCAACGCGCAATCTTATGGATCAATACGTAGTAAAGCGCGTCTTCTTGGCATGATCTGACCAATGGGGTCATGCCTTTTATGCAAATATTTGTGAAACACCCTCCAGGGCCTAGTAACCGAGCTGATTCTTAGGATTGGTCATACAAAATAATCAAT
This sequence comes from Lytechinus pictus, assembly GCF_037042905.1. Taxonomy (NCBI): domain Eukaryota; kingdom Metazoa; phylum Echinodermata; class Echinoidea; order Temnopleuroida; family Toxopneustidae; genus Lytechinus; species Lytechinus pictus. Next base: position 21,208,965 of record NC_087251.1, read on the forward strand.
GCACTTGCCATAGAAATCAGCCCAATGATCAATTGCTAAGCTTTATGTTATCAGGCCCAGGTAAGGAGTTAAAGGGTACTCCAGGCTGAAGATAATATGATTTAAACAGATTAAAGGAAAAACAAACAAACCAAACACTGAAAATTTAATAAAAATCGGACAAGGAATAACAAAGTTAAGGCATTTTAAAGATTTGCATAATTCTAGTGAACAGTTCTAGGCATGTCTTCATGAATATTCAATGAGCAAACTTAAATTCATTAACTTCTCTATTTGATAGAAGATTTTGATGAAATTTTCATCATTTTGCTCAGTGAATTTTACTCTATTTATTATTAAGATATAAATATTTTCAGCCCGGAGTCCACCTTTAATAGTGAATTAAAACCATACCAAGAGGTACTAACTATTGTGCTTCTCAATAATAAGACACCGTTCTCATTACAAACCTAAAAACTAGTTACTGGAAACCGGTTCACAAAACCAGTTTGCATTGCTAGCGTTCCCATTTGATAACCCAAAAGTGGTTTTCAAAACCACTTCACGGAAAGCGACCTTGTTGCTATGGGTACGCTCTCAGCTTCGCACAAAATTTCAAACCGCAGCGTCAAACATCACGGTGCGAAGATTGCTTCCCGAAGAACGGTTGTGCCCTCACGCTAAAACCAGTTTAATGAATCTTGAAAACTACATCGCAAGGTGGTTTTCTGAAAGGGTTTGGAAGATCGCTTCCAAGACCGCTTCGACCGTTCTCATTACACGTTAAATTAGTTTCCACTAAAATAGTTTCCATTAAACTAGTTTTAGGAAGGGTAATGAGAACAGGGTCTTTGATGGATGAGAGAGGGGCATGCAGAAAGGAGAAATAGACAGGAGTTAGCCAAGAAGAGACAGAAGAAAATTCTAGCTAGCTCTAAGGAACATGATTGTCACGCTCTCTAAATGAGTAGTGGCAAATAATATTATTACAACTCCTTGTGTTTTACTAATATAATGTAATTTTCAGTCAACAGAAATGGAGATTGAAATCAATTTGCATTGGAGAAAATTAAACACATCATTTGCTGTTGAGAGTGTTGGGGTGGCCCTCCCTTTTATATTCAATCTTATGACAAATCACCAATACATAACAAACTGTGGGAATGGGAATGATCTGATGATAGGCAGCAAATGTATATCTGACATACATGCACATTTGTTTGGAAGTAGAATATTCATACCAAATTAAAAAAAATATAGGCATGTTTCGGTCTTGACCAGTGAATACTTTAAGAAAGATCAACTATTCATAGCCATTCTCTTTTTTATTCCTCTCTCCATATGATGGGTTTTTTTTACCTGATCTAGAAAATAGTATGGAATAGTCTAAATTTCTAATTACATGAAATTGATGGAGGCAAATGCTGAGAAAGGTGAAGTCTAGATATGACAAGGGTCATATTTTTTAATGTGGTGTATACCATTCTAAGAACTTATCAGTATTTGCAATCATAATCATAATTACAATCCGCATTTTTTAGAAAATCAATTGCAGTAATTTATTTAATTGGTCAACATGATATCTTATTCATTACAACAGTTAAAATCATTCGATAGTGTGCCATGAGCCATTTTTTTGGTCTTAGGTTTCAGAGATTCAATTTATTGTTTATGTAATATACACTACTCAAAAAAAGTTAAGGACCACTTTTTAAAACGTACATAAAGATTTTATACAAGGTGTTTTATTTCTGGAAATACCTCAGTACAACTGTCCTAAATGTCCTTAAACACGCTGTAATCAATTTCACGCATGGGTGGTTTCAGTTGTTGCACAATGTCTCTCGCATCACTGCACATCCTGAAAAGTGGGCCCCGAGGGGTATCAGCTACCGACATGAAGTGGTAAAAACGAATGTCTGAGTGTCTTTCAGGCAGTTCAGTAACGAGTGTGACCACCTCCTGCAGCAATAACGGCTTCACAGCGCTGTCTCATGGAGCTGATGAGGCGATTGATGTCTCTGACGTCCAGTGCATCCCATGCAGCCTCCAGAGCCACACCCAGCTGCAGCAGTCCAAGTGGATGGGCTTCGAGCTGCTCGAGACTCCTCCCCATCATGTCCCAGACGTGCTCTATCGGGTTTAAGTCCGGGGACCTCGCTGGCCACTCCATACGCTCAATCCCCTGGCCCTCAAGGAACTCGGTCACCACCCTAGCTCGGTGGGCACGGGCATTGTCATCCATGAAAATGATGTTTTGTCCCACATTTTCTGCAAATGGCACCACTATAGGTTCAAGGACCTCATCCCTGTACCTCACTCCTGTCATTGCTCCCCCTGGGACCACGTAGAGACGAGTACGGTTGGCGTAGGTGATGCCTCCCCACACCATGACGCTGCCTCCCCCATAACGGTCATGTTCTGCAATACAGGGGTCTGCAAATCTCTCTCCTGGTCGCCTCCAGACTCTCGAACGTCCATCATTGTGGTCAAGGGAAAATCTGCTCTCATCTGTGAACAGAACTCTACGCCATTGCTGTCTGGTCCATCTGACATGCTCCCGGGCCCAGTTGAGACGAATTCTTCTGTGAGCAGGGGTGAGTGGGACACACTGAGCTGGCCGTCTGGCATGCATATTGGCTCTGTGAAGTCGGTTACGGATTGTTTGAGTGGAAACAATCACTCCAGTTGCTGCAGCGAAGTCATTGTTGAGGCGGCGTGCACTGTGAAAGCGGTTGCGGAGGCTGAGATTCGTCAAGTAGCGATCATCTCTAGGGGTTGTCGAAACTGGTCGGCCACTGCGGGGTCTCTCGGAGTATAGCCCTGTCTCTCGGTGTCTTTGATTTGCTCTGCTAATGACACTGTGTGACACGCCCATCATTCTGGCTACTCTTCGCTGACTGAGGCCAGCTTCCAGCATCCCTAGGGCTCTGGCTACATCTGTTTCACTTAGGTGGTGTCTTGGCATTGCTGTTGTAGGCAAGTTGTTGATTGTACAGACTAAAGACGGAAAATGCTTTGGAAGACACTTGTCTTATGGCCCACTGCAATGATGCCAGAGACATCATGAAAGAACTGCATGTGTGAAATTGATGTCATTGTGTTTGATGGCATTCTGGACAGCTGTATCTTGGCATTGCTATTGTCAGCAAGTTGTTGATTGTAGAGACTAAAGACAGAAAATGCTTTGGAAGCCACTTTTGTACGGGCACATTGCAATGATGCAAGAGACATGAAAGAACTGCATGTGTGAAATTGATTTCATTGTGTTTGATGGCATCCTGGACAGCTGTATCTTGGCATTGCTGTTGTCAGCAATTTGTTGATTGTAGAGACTAAAGACAGAAAATGCATTTGAATCCACAGCCAGAGCCCTAGGGATGCTGGAAGCTGGCCTCAGTCAGCGAAGAGTAGCCAGAATGATGGGCGTGTCACACAGTGTCATTAGCAGAGCAAATCAAAGACACCGAGAGACAGGGCTATACTCCGAGAGACCCCGCAGTGGCCGACCAGTTTCGACAACCCCTAGAGATGATCGCTACTTGACGAATCTCAGCCTCCGCAACCGCTTTCACAGTGCACGCCGCCTCAACAATGACTTCGCTGCAGCAACTGGAGTGATTGTTTCCACTCAAACAATCCGTAACCGACTTCACAGAGCCAATATGCATGCCAGACGGCCAGCTCAGTGTGTCCCACTCACCCCTGCTCACAGAAGAATTCGTCTCAACTGGGCCCGGGAGCATGTCAGATGGACCAGACAGCAATGGCGTAGAGTTCTGACATAAGTTATTTGAACATATTACACTACTCAAAAAAAGTTAAGGACCACTTTTTAAAACGTACATAAAGATTTTATACAAGGTGTTTTATTTCTGGAAATACCTCAGTACAACTGTCCTAAATGTCCTTAAACACGCTGTAATCAATTTCACGCATGGGTGGTTTCAGTTGTTGCACAATGTCTCTCGCATCACTGCACATCCTGAAAAGTGGGCCCCGAGGGGTATCAGCTACCGACATGAAGTGGTAAAAACGAATGTCTGAGTGTCTTTCAGGCAGTTCAGTAACGAGTGTGACCACCTCCTGCAGCAATAACGGCTTCACAGCGCTGTCTCATGGAGCTGATGAGGCGATTGATGTCTCTGACGTCCAGTGCATCCCATGCAGCCTCCAGAGCCACACCCAGCTGCTGCAGTCCAAGTGGATGGGCTTCGAGCTGCTCGAGACTCCTCCCCATCATGTCACAGACGTGCTCTATCGGGTTTAAGTCCGGGGACCTCGCTGGCCACTCCATACGCTCAATCCCCTGGCCCTCAAGGAACTCGGTCACCACCCTAGCTCGGTGGGCACGGGCATTGTCATCCATGAAAATGATGTTTTGTCCCACATTTTCTGCAAATGGCACCACTATAGGTTCAAGGACCTCATCCCTGTACCTCACTCCTGTCATTGCTCCCCCTGGGACCACGTAGAGACGAGTACGGTTGGCGTAGGTGATGCCTCCCCACACCATGACGCTGCCTCCCCCATAACGGTCATGTTCTGCAATACAGGGGTCTGCAAATCTCTCTCCTGGTCGCCTCCAGACTCTCGAACGTCCATCATTGTGGTCAAGGGAAAATCTGCTCTCATCTGTGAACAGAACTCTACGCCATTGCTGTCTGGTCCATCTGACATGCTCCCGGGCCCAGTTGAGACGAATTCTTCTGTGAGCAGGGGTGAGTGGGACACACTGAGCTGGCCGTCTGGCATGCATATTGGCTCTGTGAAGTCGGTTACGGATTGTTTGAGTGGAAACAATCACTCCAGTTGCTGCAGCGAAGTCATTGTTGAGGCGGCGTGCACTGTGAAAGCGGTTGCGGAGGCTGAGATTCGTCAAGTAGCGATCATCTCTAGGGGTTGTCGAAACTGGTCGGCCACTGCGGGGTCTCTCGGAGTATAGCCCTGTCTCTCGGTGTCTTTGATTTGCTCTGCTAATGACACTGTGTGACACGCCCATCATTCTGGCTACTCTTCGCTGACTGAGGCCAGCTTCCAGCATCCCTAGGGCTCTGGCTGTGGATTCAAATGCATTTTCTGTCTTTAGTCTCTACAATCAACAAATTGCTGACAACAGCAATGCCAAGATACAGCTGTCCAGGATGCCATCAAACACAATGAAATCAATTTCACACATGCAGTTCTTTCATGTCTCTTGCATCATTGCAATGTGCCCGTACAAAAGTGGCTTCCAAAGCATTTTCTGTCTTTAGTCTCTACAATCAACAACTTGCTGACAATAGCAATGCCAAGATACAGCTGTCCAGAATGCCATCAAACACAATGACATCAATTTCACACATGCAGTTCTTTCATGATGTCTCTGGCATCATTGCAGTGGGCCATAAGACAAGTGTCTTCCAAAGCATTTTCCGTCTTTAGTCTGTACAATCAACAACTTGCCTACAACAGCAATGCCAAGACACCACCTAAGTGAAACAGATGTAGCCAGAGCCCTAGGGATGCTGGAAGCTGGCCTCAGTCAGCGAAGAGTAGCCAGAATGATGGGCGTGTCACACAGTGTCATTAGCAGAGCAAATCAAAGACACCGAGAGACAGGGCTATACTCCGAGAGACCCCGCAGTGGCCGACCAGTTTCGACAACCCCTAGAGATGATCGCTACTTGACGAATCTCAGCCTCCGCAACCGCTTTCACAGTGCACGCCGCCTCAACAATGACTTCGCTGCAGCAACTGGAGTGATTGTTTCCACTCAAACAATCCGTAACCGACTTCACAGAGCCAATATGCATGCCAGACGGCCAGCTCAGTGTGTCCCACTCACCCCTGCTCACAGAAGAATTCGTCTCAACTGGGCCCGGGAGCATGTCAGATGGACCAGACAGCAATGGCGTAGAGTTCTGTTCACAGATGAGAGCAGATTTTCCCTTGACCACAATGATGGACGTTCGAGAGTCTGGAGGCGACCAGGAGAGAGATTTGCAGACCCCTGTATTGCAGAACATGACCGTTATGGGGGAGGCAGCGTCATGGTGTGGGGAGGCATCACCTACGCCAACCGTACTCGTCTCTACGTGGTCCCAGGGGGAGCAATGACAGGAGTGAGGTACAGGGATGAGGTCCTTGAACCTATAGTGGTGCCATTTGCAGAAAATGTGGGACAAAACATCATTTTCATGGATGACAATGCCCGTGCCCACCGAGCTAGGGTGGTGACCGAGTTCCTTGAGGGCCAGGGGATTGAGCGTATGGAGTGGCCAGCGAGGTCCCCGGACTTAAACCCGATAGAGCACGTCTGTGACATGATGGGGAGGAGTCTCGAGCAGCTCGAAGCCCATCCACTTGGACTGCAGCAGCTGGGTGTGGCTCTGGAGGCTGCATGGGATGCACTGGACGTCAGAGACATCAATCGCCTCATCAGCTCCATGAGACAGCGCTGTGAAGCCGTTATTGCTGCAGGAGGTGGTCACACTCGTTACTGAACTGCCTGAAAGACACTCAGACATTCGTTTTTACCACTTCATGTCGGTAGCTGATACCCCTCGGGGCCCACTTTTCAGGATGTGCAGTGATGCGAGAGACATTGTGCAACAACTGAAACCACCCATGCGTGAAATTGATTACAGCGTGTTTAAGGACATTTAGGACAGTTGTACTGAGGTATTTCCAGAAATAAAACACCTTGTATAAAATCTTTATGTACGTTTTAAAAAGTGGTCCTTAACTTTTTTTGAGTAGTGTAATATGTTCAAATAACTTATGTCAATATGATATTGAAGGAAACATGCATCACACAAATTAATTTAATGATAATGAAATGGAGAGTTTATCACCACCAAAAAAATGTTACAAATCTATACTATTCTGTGCAGCTATTGTAAACTTGTTACTTTTTTATTAATATTGCTCATATAAGTGAATAATTGGAATATTGTGTTCTGACATAACAGTTTAATAAAATATCTTATCTTGTCTTATCTTGATACTAATGCATAAGACACTAAAAGGCAAATCAGAAGTGGGTTGCTTACTGAACTTAAATAGCCCCCGCTTCTTCAAATGATCCTTGTGCAACAGGTATAATGACAATTCTTTCAAATGGCGCAGCAATGTAGATTATGGGAAACCACTCTCAAGTTAGTTTTCAGACTGATATGCATAGGCCTTTGGGACAATGCATCCCCCTTCCTTCCCTAGCCTTTGTCCCTCTGTCACTCTCCCCAAGGATGGAATCTTTAGAGCTATCCAATGTACATCATGTACCTAAACAATAAATACGATCAAATAAATTGATTTCTATTCATCATTTATGTCCATTTTGGTGCATTCAAGACAAGTTTGAAATGGAAAAATTCGATATTTTCAAGATTAAGTCTGTGACGTCAAGAAAACTTCAATGTCAAGAAATCTGAAATGAACAAAAGAGAATGGTTGAAAACTGATCTGCTTGAATTCATCCTGCAGCGCATGGAAGGATTCACATGGCAGTTCTGAAGTATGTACTGTACAGTCAACTCCCAGAGGACATTAGGAGGGAGTGCAACAGCATGGTATCTAATTGCACCCAAGGCTGAACGCAAGAGACATGAGTCGCATTCAATGTGTCTACTTTACAAGAAAACAGGAGTTCAAGAACTCACATCACTTGGACATTCATGTATGCCTGCTACACACAGTAACTATACACCCTGACATTTTCACAGTGTTTCGTTTTATGAATAACAGGAGTTCACCATCATGAGTTCACAACAATTTTCAATTCAGTGTGTGGCTACAGCTACTACGCATGAAAGCTAAATGTTACATGAAAGCCATTTTTATTTATGACAGAACATAGAACCCCTGCAACTTTGATATTGGCTTATTTTAATAGCAGATTACATAAATGTGTAAAAATAAAGTTGTGATGATGACACTTAATACTGGTTAAAGCATAAACTGGAGTATATAATTCATCTTCACCCATGCAGTAGGAGCCATACAAAATACATCCATTTAAAATAAAGCTATACAATTTAATCTTAATCACTCTATTCTACTTCTCTCTCCCACTCTCTCTCTTTCTCATGTTGTATGATAGATCAGTGAGTTTTTTTCACAAGGAAAACTAAAATCAATGGAGTAATCAAAGTGTATTTGCCTGATTTTTGTTGTACATATATCTTAGAGATATTATGATTCATTTGTAACATCATCAACTAAAATAACAACCAGACCAAATATCGAAAAAAGTACTATTTTGATATTGTAAAAAGAAAGCACAATATCAATGATTTATTAAGCTTGAGTCAAGACATGACAAAAAATGTTGAAGAAAGGAACAGGCATAAAGTGCATAAGAAATAAACTGACAGAATCAGAAAAAGAGACAGACAGAAAGAGAGATAGATAACAGATGGACAGTAAGGATATACAGATAGATAGATGCAGAGCAAAGATAGATAAAGAGACAGTGAAACAGAGACAATACAAACAGGAGAGACAAGATGAAATAAAGGAAAGAGAGGGGGATAGGACAAGACATAATTCATGAAGGCATTTAAAACCAAGGACAAAGCTTATACTGTACCTTCGTAAGGATACACAAATTATATTAGACTGGAAAAAATGATTTAAAAAAGAGATGACCTCTAAAAATCCAAGAGGGGATGGGTTGACAACAAACCCTATAATCAAAAGCAATAGAAAGAGGAGATAAGAAATGGACAGTGAATGATGGAGATATAGAAGAGCGAGCTAGGATATGGGAGAAGATTGAATGTTACAAGTGTCTATAACAGCCAGAGGGTGATCTGCCAACCAGGAGCATCAAATAACAAAGCTTTCAAACTGACAAAGTGGAAAAAAACGCACCAGGGGCTGACGTCTCATTAATCGTCACATGGTCTCATCAACGGGAGAGTCTCAACTCCCATGACAGCCACATGGTGCGTCTGCCATGGCTAACTCTCAGGAAGGGTGCTGGTACATTATCCATGTGATCAGTCATGTGACACGATGCCGCTAAGGCCTTGAAATTCTCTCAATAAACATGAATAGCGCAGATTTAAAATTGAATAAAAAACCCTTTGTTCATGCTTAAAGAGACTTCACATTTGCTTTCCATAGACAAAGCTTCTTTTTGATCCACTTTCGGTATAATCAATTCTATTTGTTCTTTATAACATTTTAAATAATAAATTTGATGAAATTGACATCAAGACAATAGAAAATAAGAAGACAATTAGATGCATGATTTTATGATCAAATAAAAAAAAAATTGATAAGTAAATTTGATTTCCTCATCTAACTGTACAAGTAGTGAACAATAGCAATACACATTGAATGAATACACAGGTAGGCAGTGTTATTCCACTATTGTTTACAATATTAGGAGGTCAAATTTAGTTTACAGACCTTTGTGTTTAATAGAAATTCAAAAGAGGGGAAAATCCCCACAGTATTTGATGGAGGGCTCGTTCAGTGGGATTATGGTAGATATTTTTGACAATGGAATGACCAAATAATGGATCGTTTTTCATGGATCAAACGTGTAATTTAATACATGTCATACCAATACTGATCATGGTGTCCAAAATCCTTCTCTTAGTTAAAGGATAAGGCTAGTCATGATTATCAATGTTATTGTTTTATCTGAAAAATGATGCAAAGGATATCATAAGCTTTATTTAGACCTCTAAAACAAAACATATTCAAACCTCTTATAAATATGCCTGCAAAGTGTAAAACTGTAAAACTTACCAAGCAATAAGAAGTAGATTAGCAAAGATAAAATCTGTACTTATATGTTTCATAAAAATATGTTAAATAACAAACAACTAGAAGGAACATTTTTTTCCCAGGTTAGCAAGACGAAGAATGAATTGAATCTGTTAGAAAGTGTGTGGGATAAAAGCAATAATTGCACAATGTAAATACAAAAGTTATTATGACATGGGTTAATGCCACTGCTTCAAAGAGAGAAAACATTTAAAAAGAGTGATTTTTATAATCATGTAAGACAGTGTGGTGATGGAATACAGCATATAACCAGTTGAGACTAATAAGTTAATTTACAAGGAGAAGATCGCATGCTTGAAGGTAACATAAAGAAGAATGAGTAATGAAGATCCAAGAACAGAACGAAAAGCAATTAATGTAATGAGAAAGTCAAATAGGAAACATTCTCGGTGTTTGTCATTGACTGAGAGAAATCGGCAATAATCTAATGAGCCGCAAAGGGAATGTGATTCGCAAGATCCTTTGAATCAAAGGTCTCATTATCCTCGCCCAGAGATAATACAATTAGGAGCTCCCCAAGGCCACAGTTCATTACAATACAATCTTGTTTGTGCATTATCTGAAGCTGCTCTTGGGAAAGCTTTTTACTTTGAATAAAAATTGCTTGGTGGAAAAAAGAGGGTTAGTGCAGGAAGTGATGGGTAGGGGGGAGATGCCTTTGTATAGGAAGGGGGTCTGAGAGAAGGAAGGGAAGGAATGGAGAAAGATATAAGATAAAGGGGGACAGGGAGAAACAGGAAATGAAGGAGAATGAAGAATACAAACATGACATATGAATAGTACTGTTGTCTAAAAACAAGTAAAATAAAACATATCGACATCTACCTAAGATAGGCAATATCATCAAGGAGGCAACACGGAGAGGGGGGAGGATTAAGACAGATAGGGGAGGTGGTGGGAGAAATGTGAGAGAGGTAGTGAGAGAAGTTGTGAATAGCCAAGTGGTAAAAAGCAAGAGAATTTACAATAATGATGAGAACGCCCCAAAACACACACAATACGTTCACATCTACTTAAGATCTATACATGGATCTAATAAAGAACGTTCCAGAAAAGGGGGAACATTTAGTATATAATAAAATCAATATAGATGGAAAGAAATGAGAAAAGTGAATTAACTTTAAGAGAAAGCAAGTGATCCCTGTATTAAAAATCATTGAAATAAAACTTCTTCATCCACCTAAGATGTTGACTATCACAGTCAGAGCTCATTGCTACAAAATCAGTCAATCCTGGTTAGGTGATTCCTACTCAAGAAGCAGGAGTGGGAATGATCTACCAATAAAGCAACTTCCATTACTCTTCTTATCCATGATTGGCCCGGTGAACCATCAAGAGTAACAAGAAGCAGCGTGAGTAGGCCAATCGGATTATCCAGTCATGAGGATTAATGGGGCACCACCTGGAGTAGATTAACCGGCTGTCACAGACACTCCAGACGTGCTCTTCTCATTCTCCCTAATCTCTATCCCAAATCTGATGCACCTTCACACTGCATCGCATTTCCTTCACTTTAAACGCTCCACTTTCAATGAACTGTTTATTAACCCTGTCGTTGCTGCAGGATGGAACACCACACACGATGTCCAGGAGTGGTATTCTGAGATCCATTTTATCTCAGATAAAATAAAATATTTTATCTCCTTTAAAATCAGTGAGATAAAATACCCTTAAAATCTCTTTGAATTGGTATTCTGAGAACAATTTTATCTCTGTAAGATACACCTATTTTTTTATCATTATCCAATTAGAAACGCGCTTTTATAGCTTTCTCATATCACTCAACCAATGGAAATCCATTCCGCTAGGAGGTGTGGCGAAGGAGTGAGATTGCGTCAATTTATTGACTTCAAATACGCTTGCGCGTCCTTTCAGAGATTTCTTTTTAACAAAACTGACAATACTCTCATCTTTTTTTCGAAGTCTATTTCGCATCTTTTCAAGCATCATTTCAAAGACAATATTAGTCAAGAAAAGTCGTATGAAATACTTCCCGATTGTACAGGAATAACTTTAAGGTGTTGTTCTCAATGAATATATCATTTTTCTTCATTTTCATGTCAACATTTGGAGTTACTTCACCTAGAAATATTGACGAAATCAACGTCGTGGAGATAAAATAGCCCCTACCCTCTTTTAAGTTAATTTTATTTTTTCTTCAAAGTAACTTAGGCGCAAGCACATCACCCGCGTTGCAATGGCCATATACGCGATGGGTATGTCTACGCAGCCTTCGTATCATCATAGATACGCAAGATAAAATTCATACGCAAGATATAAAATATAATTTTATCTGAGAGATAAAATGTCATCTCAGAATACCAATTTCATTTTATGAAATAAAATAAAATATTTTAAAGATAAAATGACCTCAGAATACCACCCCAGAGCATTACTGCCATACCGGAATAGTGAGTTAGGCAGTTAAGACACAGCTTCAGACATTGCTTATCCTCCAGACATTGTATTATATCCAACAGAATATTGTGAGCTACCTTTTTATTATGTAAATCCTCCAAGATGAGTTTTCCTGAAAATCCTATTTTACCTCCTTTATTGAAATTGACTTTTCCAACAAAACATATAAGTTCATATATACATGTAGGACCCATATTTGTCAGATATGACACTCTGTATTCAGATCTGGTTGATAGATTTTCCATGATGCAATGTTTTCTTTTCTTCAATTCTGCTTTAACTTAGATGTTTTCACTGTATTTTTAACGATTCATTTTTTAACCTGAAAATAGTTTTTCCCAGAATTCTTTGAATTATGTATTCACCCTTGCCCCACACTGCAGAAAAAGGGGACTTTAAATTTGACCTTCCTATTCTCCTGTACAAAGGACATGAAACCAAAGTGAAAGCTCATATCAATTTCTAACTATCCCTAAGGATGAGCTTTCAATACTTTATCTTGAGAATAAATTGATTTGACTGAAGAACTATAAAACATTTATAAAAGACGATTTTGCACATTCAATTGAAGAGTAAGAGCCTGTTTTACATTCATAACAGAAAGTTGATAAGGCTCTAACTTAATCACATCATCAAATGCATTGAAAGAGATGGCTTGTGGTGGCAGTGTCCATTCTCGTTTTTCTCTTTCATAATTAATGCTATCCTAAAAATGCTCATTATTTTTCATTCAATGATTACATTTTCACTAATATGCTTGTTTGATTTATGTCTGTTTGTTAAAATTAACTCAACATCAGGATGAAGTACTCCCTTTAAATTTATCGATCTTGAATTTGAGAGAGCCACCCCTCATTATGACATTTTTTTTTTTTAAGCAATACAGCACAAAAATGAGTCATGGCACTCATTAGGTATATCAGATGGATCTGCTCATTATCACTTTATGATCTGCAGTAAATGTTAGCTCTAAATCTCATCTCTGTAAATGGCGAAATTATGGATAAATGCTGAATGCATTCTCTCAAGCCTGTAAATATCCAAGATAATGAGTAAACGTTGAATGCCAACAATAAAAAAACCTGTATCAATCATCTAAAATGGAATTGATTAAAAGCTGAGATATGAGTGTAATGAAATGAAAATGTGAAATTATTAATTTGTATTGAATAATTAGGGTACTCCATAAAAAGGACAAGGAAGATGATACTGTTAATTGCGATGTCAACAACTGTTAGATCCCTAGACACATCAATTGCATTGCTTGATACAACGATGCAATATCATACTCATCCATGAGAGAATTTAATATCTACGAGACTATTATCAGTAGTCAGTACGATGAACTCAATCTTGACAGGAATTAAATAGAAAATCTGGGCGATTGTTTCAAATGGAGCACATCTCATTTCGCGCTTCATTTTACCTCTTCACCACATTCTGTTCAAGAGTCATTATATATCACGGTTTTAAATGACAGGTAATGCTTTCTCACATGAGAGTAAATGTCTGGAAAGATGTTGAAAGAGTGATTGAGAAAAGAGGCAGTCATTGCTACGACACGAAGACCCAAAGACGGCTCGGCAGAATGAGGTGCCCTTGTACTTGCCACCTGACGTCAAATCTCACAAATTACTTGGCTGCAAGCGGAAATTGTCCTGTTGAAAGACACCTCGCGTAATTCAACGCTTGGCTCCCTTGATGAGACCATGTTAAGACAATCGAACACAACCAAGTGCTACCAAGATGTAGTCTGTTCTTACAGACTCCATTCTGATCAATCTGTTGATTTTCTGCTGACCACTAATCCCAAGAAACATGCACCAGTGTTTTCTCACTAGCCAAATTCATGCCACCTAATATGTAACTTACATTTTTCAAGAGAACTTTGGAAAAAAATACCGAAATATTAAAGTGAAAAAGCATACCGCTAATTATAAAAAATCATTTAAAAAAGAGACCTGATGAAAATTCATATTTTTTCTTGGCCACTAAGCTTCGTGTCTGCAATAAAAAGCAGAATTTTCAGCAGTCAGCATGAATCTGCGGTCTCTTCGTATCATGAAGACAGATCTTTCCAAGTATTAGAAAAGACAGCTCTCTTCTTTCTTTGTTCTGTGAGTGTCAAATGTATGTCAAGTTGAAAGCAGGAAGTCTAAGTCATTCTGCCCTAGAGCTTTTTGTATAATGTTACATGTTACATAAACATAGAAATGCATGAAGTTTCGAAGGGGAGTTTCACTTTTATGTAATTCAATCCAGCCTTACAATTTACAGAAATAATTTTGCCTATACCACTGAAGATTTCATTTTGTAACTAAAAATATAATGACAGAAGTAAAATGAAATACTAGTATAGAATATTCTATTAAATCAGTACTTAAAAGGGGGAGGCTGACAAATTTACATGTACATCTACATTGGGACAGAAGATATCATACATTATCATCTATATACAGTGTTTTAGCGATGCATTAAAAACACATATTTTGGTCTTCATCAATTTCACGTGCAGTATCAGAGCGTTTCCCTAAAAAGGACCCAAATCTGATGAATATCCCATAGGCTCCTGTACAAAATTTGCCACTGAATATGAGACCATATTTAACAGTCTAGTGCGCATGTGCAAAAGATACAACGCATACAACAATGAAACTAATGTGATGCGCAGCATAGAGCACAACTACGCTCGATGATGTCATAATGACTACATGCAAGTCCCATGTCAATGACCAAATTAAATCCTATGAAATGATGATGCCATAATGTGATAAGTGATATGACTTGTTCAATCAAATTTTCCCTCTTTTTTGGGGGGGTGGGGTGGGATGGAAGATAATTATATTGGAAGGCTTTATTTCATGGAATACCAGAAATATTCCAGTCCTTAGGGCCAATATAATATAATTATTTTGAAAACTAATAAAAGGAATGGTCCAGGCTGAAAATATTTATATCTAAATAGAGTAAAATTCACAGAGCAAAATGCTGAAAATTTCATCAACATTGGATAACAAATAACAAAGTTATTGAATGTTAAAATTTATCAATATTTTGTGAAAATAGTTATATGCACATCGTCATGAATATTCATTAGGTGGACTGATGTCACATCCCCACTTTCCTTTTTCTTATGTTATTTCATGAAATAATAAATGTTTCATTTTTCATATATGTGTAAATGATGTGTCTCCGTTATGATGAAATAAGTTGCGGCAATAAATAACTAATGCAATTAATCAGTTGTTAATCCAATTGTTTTAGTTCTTGGTAGAAAAATTTTGAATAAACCTAATTTCATATACATGTAATAAAATACAAAAGAACAAGTGGGGATATGACATCATCAGCCCACCTAATGAATATTCATGAAGACATGCCTAGAACTGTTTCACCGGAATAATGCAAATCTTTAAAATTCAATAACTTTGTTATTTATCAGAATTTTATCAAATTTTAGGCATTTTGCTTTGTGAATTTTATTGAGATAAAAACATCTCCAGCCTGGACCATCCCTTTAAGGCTTAACGACAATATGCTGCCAGAGAGAGTGGCCTCTCCCCTACCTATCCCTTTTTTAACATAAAATGTATGCATGTATACGCTCATACTACAGATATATGTTTTACTTCTATTTTGTGAAAAGAAAACAAAATATATTAGAGATTTCTAGCATTGTTTTGTGAATGGTATTAATGCAAAATTATCTCTGTACCATAGGGGCCCGTTTCCTAAAGCTGTTCGTAAGTTACGAATGACTTTACGCATGACTGGTGACCCTTTCTTGTGCTATATGATATATCCCTATGTAGCTGACTTATGGATAAGAACATGTTCTAGTCATTCGCAAAGTTGTGCGTAACTTTACGAACAGCTTTATGAAACACCACCCAGGGTGAATGACACTGACAACAGCAATGACAAAGGACTATAAAAATGATGAGGATGATGATGGCAATTATATTGCCAATGAAAGAGGCAATGACAATGAAATGACACAGATTAAGAATATTGTACCAAGCCGCCAACATCAACCTCATGAAGTTGTTGGGCATAGAAATGAATACAGCATCACAGTACTGTAGGCACTGGCACCAGTTACATTAGCTGAATATCACTAACAAGGTAAATAGTTTTTTTTTTCAAAAAAATGTCTTAATTTGTAGACTAAGCTGCTTTACCAGTTTGGTAAAAGCGTTTTGTAAAACTGGAGCAAGAGAAAATAGAATTTTGCTAAAGTGCATCTCAATTCCCTGCTTCCTCCTTTACAAGGCATAAAGAGACATGAATTTTGGGTCACAGAAAATGATCTCATTAAAAAGGGAAGAAAATGGAGTCCAAACACATACAATTAGAAGTGAAGGAGGGAAGGGTACCCAAGGGGACTGGATGAAGTCAATTTGAAAACAATCCCCTTAAGTCTTCAGACCTGGTTCATTGGTAACCGGGGAAAATATGTGATTAAAAAACGTAAAAGACATAAAACCTTCACAAGAATTATTAGTACCCATAGAGTGAATTTGAAGACCAAATTCAATAACTCGTAGATTGTAGCCGTCTATGGTGCTCTTAAGATTTTATGAAAATTTGTGGATGTACGACATCAGTCAACTCTATTTCTAATTTGTCTAATGTATGAATGCTTGAAAGATACTAAATATCTTAAATCACACGAGACTGCATAACTCACCATTAGCTTAGGATCTAGACTAGGAGTGAATTTAACCCTATCTAGCACGGGGAGGGGGTGCAGGTTATTTTTAGCCCCCCATCAACATTTTTTATGATAACTCTGTAATGCAAAATAATGCGCCACAAGGTTTCATGACTTATTGCTCGCTGCAAAACTATATGGATATATACAAGAGTTAAACACACAGTAAGTCAAGAAAATTGGGTGAAGGAACAGGAAGTTGAATACTTACAACGGTTAGCATATTATATCCTGATCTTGAAAGAAGATTTCCGATGTCTTGCATATCAGCAAAAGGTGATATATGAGGTGCAAACCCCTGCAAAAATCACAATAAACATTAATAGGAAAGGACATTGAGGAAATGAAGGGAAAATATCTACATCTACCTCACCGGTGTGTTGGCTCAGTTGGTAGAGCGTCCGTCTCACAACCGGGAGGTCGGGGGTTCAAACCCCAGCCGCGTCAGACCAAAAGACGTTAAAAGATGGGAGTTGCTGCTACCCTGTTTGGCGTTCAAGGGATAGAGCCTCATTGATCTGGCGCTGCACAGTGGCTGCCGGGCCCACGATCAATTGGGCAAAGCAAATTTTCGGAGTATTTCATTTCATGTCTATTTCGAATAATAAATTATGGATTTTCATTTTATAAATAAGGAGTAACCCCTTAATCTATTTACTGTCACAATATGATGTTATGACAACCATTGACCACAAAAAATACAAGAAATCTTTCTTGTTTGGACTGCTAAGTTTCAACAGATGTAGCAGAGAAAGCACATCCCATGCACAAGTAAACTTGCAACTTCACACTGTTATAAATATCTTTTAAATCTCTCCCTAAATTCCTCTACATTAAAATCAAATGGTTAGATTTGATTCAACTGATTTAATTTTGCAATGGTATATTTAAAACTTTGATCTGTCCACAAATCTTAGCAATTATTTGACCATCTTATTAAGGGTGATGAGTTGAGCAGTGACAACTTGGCCAAAGTAAGAGCGACGTCTTTCACAAAGAAATTTTTCAAGCATAGTTGCATCGCAAATCCTCACATTTCAACATAAATAAAACAATGTGAAACACAGGAATACAGAAAAACTGCAGTGAAAGATTAACAGCACTTTTGATTCATGCTAAAAAGTCTAAAGGCTAATTCCAGAATGCGAGAATTGGCGATGAAATGATGCTTCCTTTATTCCTGCAGATGCGCCTCTGCCTTTTCATTTGGTAAGGTAACTTACCTAGCCACCCCCAGAAAATAAATTGAAAAAAAAAAAAGCTGTTAGCTTACCCCTTCTCTCTCTAGTTCAGCCAGCTGCAATGAACACCTCAGCTCAAAGAGAGTATCCCCTCCAAATATAGCTCCAATGAATGCTCCATCTTTCTTCAATGCTGTGTGGATCTGTTGAGATAGGGGGGTATGGGGGAAAGGAAGACAAAAGGCCATTATGTAATATTTGCAACATTAAAATTTGCTTGTTATTTGATCATAAAATTGAGAATTACCCAGGTTGTGTGGATTTTCATCAATGAACTTTGAATCTGAATGTGGATCTGTAAAAAGAAAATGGTAAAAAGACAAGGCAAAAGCGATTTTGTGTCTCGCCCACTTATGAAAATAACCAGAAATATTGTGACTTGCGAACGTACGCAACAGAATTGTATCGAAACTTCATTGTGAAATGAATGGGATGGAATAACACTTGTCATAAGAGCCTTGCACGTAAACTTTACCGTTGACCTGAAAATGACCTTTGACCTTACCATGTGACCTCCGACTGCAGCATAACATGCAGGTCCCCCAAGTCCATCTACCATCCAAGTTTGGTTGAAAAGCGACTTACGGTTGCGGAGTTAGGTGTCATAAGAGAGTCTTGTATGTAAACTTTAAAGTTGACCTGAAAATGACCTTTGACATTACCATGTGACCTCCGACTGCAGCATAACATGCACGTCCCCCAAGTCCATCTACCATCCAAGTTTGGTTGAAAAGTGACTTACGGTTGCGGACTTAGGTGTCAAGAGAGTCTTGCATGTAAACTTTAACATTGACCTGAAAATGACCTTTGACCTTACCATGTGACCTCCGACTGCAGCATAACATGCAGGTCCCCCAAGTCCATCTACCATCCAAGTTTGGTTGAAAAGTGACTTACGGTTGCGGAGTTAGGTGTCATAAGAGTCTTGCATGTAAACGTTGACCTGAAAATGACCTTTGACCTTACCATGTGACCTCTGACTGCAGCATAACATGCAGGTCCCCCAAGTCCATCTACCATCCAAGTTTGGTTGAAAAGCGACTTACGGTTGTGGAGTTATGTGTCATAAGGTTTGTGACGGACGGACGGCGGACGGATGACATTTGGATCCCTAAGTCTCGCCTTCACCTCTGGTGGGCGAGACAAAAAGGATTCCATTTGCAAAGGCAAAGGCAAGGGTGATATAAATTGGATTAGTGAGACAGAGAGAGAGAGGGTGTGGGGGAGGGAAGATGGAGTGATGAAGGATGAGGGATGAGTGTGTGTGAGAAAGAATATAAACAGAGTGAGCAAGAGAGCGAGAGAAAAAAAGAAAGTACATGTAAGCGGAAACATCAACAGAAAACAGTAACTAACAGAAAGAATAGAACATGAAAATAATTGTAGAGAAGTGAAAGTGTTAATTATATATGAAATAAGATGGCAGAGAGAAAAAAAGGAACACACTCATGACAAAACATGTCTACGTAACTAAGGGTTGTTCAATGTCGATTTGCAAAGTTAAACAGCAACATGAGTCATGAATGCAAACTCAATTACAAAACACAGAACACAAACAAGATAAGCGGTGCACTGTTAAGTGCCGAAAATATACAATCTGATCATTTTTTAATCATGTTTAAATTTCCCACTTTCATTAATGCAGCTTTATTAAGCAATTTGACCCATCACAAAAAAGGTAAATTCTAGTACTAGTGGATGTATGCTTCCAATGCAGAGCAAGTTTAAAGACGTTTCAAAAGTCAATTGTGTTCAATGTCGCATTCCCAATGCTGAAGGCCATAAAATCTGAGCTGATCGCGTTTCCAAATGTCCTTTCCGCATTTAAATTTTCCTTCCAATTACAATTGAGAGAAGTTTACTGT
This sequence comes from Lytechinus pictus, assembly GCF_037042905.1. NCBI lineage: Eukaryota > Metazoa > Echinodermata > Echinoidea > Temnopleuroida > Toxopneustidae > Lytechinus > Lytechinus pictus. Next base: position 21,228,965 of record NC_087251.1, read on the forward strand.
TACAACCAGGAATGGGGAACATTGAACACATCCTTTGTTTCTCTTATATCCACGTTTTGTAATAGCGTTTTAAATCATGATTCATGTTGCTGTTGAAAATTGAAAATCAACATTGAACACACCCTATGTATCCTTTAGAAATGAAGAGCAAAACTTGTTTACTGCAATTATTGATGACTTCCTATCCAGTCTGTCCTTGGGGCATATTTCAAATTTGACAAGATCGGCAGAATAATAGATCTTCAAGATAGATCCTCTTACAACAGGTCCATGTTTCAAATGTGTCAGTGAATTTCACTATCAGGCCCTCTCAAATGTACAGTCATTAATGCACAAAGGCAAATGAAATGGGTCAGAGATGTACACGTAAATAGGTCACACGCCCCTTTTTCTCCTTACCATTAATCATATGAAGAAAGATCTTTCTCCAGGCAACAAGCTATAACGTAGTCATGGGTCATAACAGATCCTAGTAACCTTCTCAAGATTGATGGTAACAACTTATTGTAGTACTGGTATAACGCATAATTGAAATTTAGATGTGAGTAATGATGAGTAAACATACAATACCAATGAGTATCGACTTAATTTATAATTTGCAATACTAGTACCTAGTATTACGAGATGAATTGTGGGAAAATATTAACCCACACCCAATCAGCCCATTTAATATTGTCTGAGAGACAAATCAGCTCTAATGAAATTTCAATCCAAAGATTCAAATGACATATCGAGAGTAAATATTGAAAACGCCTTGATTCATATACAGACAGTTGATCGATCGAAAAGTGATTTTTACTGTAAAACAGAAACACAATATGATCAATTCTATCCATATCATAATTCAATGAATTCAAGAATATGTTTGATTTCACGAAACAATCATATCTACTTTTTTCATGCAAACAAATCCAAATGATTTGCATGGATGAGACATTTTGAATACTTTTTAGTGTGCACAAACAAATCCAAATGATTTGCCTGGCAACATTAGTAAAACCAGTTAACACAAAATATTGCCCACAAATTCTTTTGATCTTTTTGGCTAATTCCCAACTGTTACATATTTTCTTACCATATCAATGATAAACATGACACCATGTGGAAATAGAAAACCTTTTCCCACTCTCATACTACCAAAATATACAATGGATATATGAAACATTTGAATATTTTCTAATTTTAGAAATGCATCCAAAACAACTCATACAAGAGAATAATAATTTCAGAAATATATTAAAAAACTTATGATACACTGGTAGTCAGTGTGCAAGCAAAGTAAGACAACCCTACAAATTTGCACAATACAGGTGATAATTGAAGGTTTGATATTCTGACTCTGAATTTTTGCCATGGCCCATTCCATCAAGTCTCTTGCCTTACTTTCGAACAAATCAACTAATCACGATATTGTACAATGTATGAGATGATATATATGATATGACAGTGACTTTTCAGATACAATGGCTGTTTGATATTATGTCCTCTATTGAAATATTACATCATATGACCATTCAGAAACATATCCAAAGGTCCTATATATGCAGCATGTCCCAACATCCTAATAATTTACAAATTCAAGTTTATGGGCATTTTCACCACAGATGGACAGAGGCAAAAAAATCAAGTTGATATACATGTCAAATGCTTTATGTTTTTTAATAAAACAAGACCTGAAGTTTCTGAGACAAAATTTTTTTCCGACTCTGGCAGCCATTTTTTATTTCAAAATGGCTGCCAAAGTATGGATACAAATTAGTGTTGAAAATAGTATATTGATACATATTTTGTTTTGACAGATTTTTAAAGAACAGGTTTGATCATGATGTTTTCGCCTGTGATTTAGCTTGCTATTATAACACTTTTTAAAATCCCACAGAAAGAAACACCAGTCATTCATTCATCTGATAAAAAAACATTGATGAAGTATGTGATATGGTATGTAATGTCAGTTACCGAAAACATGAACTTTTTTTCTCATTTCCTGGAAAAGAGGATATATTATATGAAACTTGGTAGATTTCCTCTCTAGGTAGCACCCCTCCCTTCGACACCAAAATTAAAGATTACCAATTAACAATGAAGCCATAGGGTACCATTAAATATATGTAATGTCAGTTACCAAGTGGAAAATGTAATGTCAGTTACCGAGATGTAATGTCAGTTACCATGATAAAACGTTGGTTACCAATATTGAAATGCAAATATGTGGTCAATTTTATGGTGAAGAAATATTGTATACATGTACTTGTTATTTAAGTCTTTCACTTTAAAAGTCACACCAGAAGGAGCTTGCTATTGACTTTTAAAAGGTATAGTTCACAAGGAATACTATATGAAATTATGAAGGAAGTTGCATTCCCATCGTGCAAAAAAATTTACAATGAAATTGTTTTGTACATGCACTTACCAAGTACCTAATTGTTTGTATCAGACAATATTTTATTTGGTTATCGGGGGGGGGGGGGGGGTAGGGGGTACTTTTCCCAACCTATTGCCTAAATCTGCAACATTTTTTAAGCTTAACATTGTGATGAAGGGGATTTCCAGGGTCCCTTTTTTAGTTTCTAGGATTCTTTTGAGCATTGCCTCGCTAAAAGTAAATTCCTGGTTTTTATACCTGTTAGTAGTGTGGATGTGTGATACAATTTTGTTTTTGGTTTACAAGTATAGATGAAAAGTGAAATTTGACAGTTCTGATCAATGTTGCATGGATCTACTAAAACTGTGTTTTTTTTCTTCAAATTTACAAATAGTTCAGTTTCAGTTTAGAAGCTGGAGTTTATTTTTTGTTGACAGCTTATAAAAGAAATTAGCAAAGAAAATGATTAAACAAATTATGAAGAGAATTGAAATCCGACAGATATGAACAAGCATTGATTGCACTGACCAGAATAGAAATCAATAAAACTACATGGCTGCATGAGATTTGGGGGAGGGGTACATGTAGCCTAGGGGAGGAGACCCTTATTCATTTTGCCTTTTTTGAGGGGAGGGGGAGGTTGGAGAAGTAAAAGGTTTAAAAAGTCAATATAAAACTGATGAATATATTATGGGTGTATAATCAGAAAAATCCATGTGTACAGTCAATGCAATATTAAATTACTATAGGAAAACATGTAGCTGCTATGACAACCCACCCCCACCCCCCCCCCCCCCCCCCGACTAAGTAAAACATACATTTCTTATCTTTGGATAATTAAAAATGTGAAGTATTATGAAACTTTTATGATTTTAAAAAGCCTTACATATAAGTACCAAGAAAATTATGCCTTTGAAAATCATATAGCACTGGTAAATGTTAATGTGTATTGTCAGTTACCGACAAGTAATGATAAAAATGTTCAAATCAAAGAAAGGAATTAAGAAAAAGAAAAAGTTTTTTCATTGAAATGTTCCTAAAAACTCGGGTATACTTCCACATCAAGCTCACTTTCATGTGAAGCCCTGCACAGAAGATACAATGCAATGATTCCACACATTTGACTTCCATGTGTTATCTCTATGGCAAATTAAGTGTAATGTCAGTTACCAGCATGGTTGTGGAAAAATTATCATAGTCCCCAAAAGACAAAAACGAATTGTTTAATATTTTGACACATCTTAACCTAGTAACGGAGGTATATTTACATATTCAAATTATTACTCTATCTACTCAGGGACATGAGATATTTCAATTTTAATGAACACCCTGAAATTGCATGTCCTTTTGCGTAATGTCAGTTACCGACACATTTTTGCTTGCTGATGCGTAAAAAGATGTGGTTACATAGGAAAACTTAGTATCAGAGTATACAGCAAGGTTCACTTTATTAACTCTATCAAAAGCAAACTCCCATCATTTGTTGTTTACAGATACACACAATGAAAGGTGTGAAAACATTGTGCTGTGTAATGTCAGTTACCGTGAAAATGCCCTTATATGAATAAAGTTTGCATATTTCAGCAAGCTCAATTCATGTTGTATTTTCTGTACATTTCAAAGGCCTTGATTCACTGGTTTTGAATTTACAAGCCCTTATACAGTGCATCCCAGAAAAAGGAAACCTGGATTCCGACATCTTTTTTTCTTCAAAGGCAAATTGATTATATTTCATTTACATCATCATCATCCAATTCAATTATTCCTCTACATTTTGATACCTAATATGTAATGAACTCTTCACACATTAATTAGCAAAATGAGATTGAAATTTTAATGTCAAAATCAGGTTGCGCAGAAACACAAGATTGGTTTGTGATTTGACAACCGTGCTTATCCAACATTTGACTCATTTGAATTTCCTTTGTATTCTTTGTTAAAGTTCTCTGACTGATCCCCGAAATGAGAGTCGATTCAGATTCTTATGTGAGTTTCTGATAGGCCTCAATATTTATTGATTGCAACCTGCCATGCGTGAATGATTTGCTAAGCTGGTGTTCTTAAGATGAGATTCTACTCCTACCATGAGAATCAAATTCATGATAAAAACATGTTTGACAATCGTGAAATTCATCTCTGAAAACCTGTTTCCATTTCTGTGGGATGCAGTGTATAACAGCAGTGTTTGATAGTCTCCATTCCAAGTTTGATAATTGAGAATTTAAATTCAGGGGACGAATGGATTGGCCATATCAGGGAAATATCCCTGCCTATATCTTGGATGTTCAAATGGCAGTTGACATGAAAGAGACAATCCAGAAATAACAGTGCTTTAAACTTGGAATGGGCTGAAAAGCACCACTATTATACAATTGTCTATTCAAAAGGGTGGAAGCAAAACCATCTATTTGATGAGCTTTTTATTTCTGCTCATTTAATTGAGATTAAAACTTAATTTTAGAATTTCTTCAGAAGTATTTCTTTTTGTGGGGGGATGCACAGTGGGGCTCAAAAAACAAATTGTTGACGTGGCGTAACAAGGCCAATAAAAATTTGGGTAGGTAGGGTGGATTTTTTTTTTTTTTTTTTTTTTTTTGGGGGGGGGGGTATTGTCGTTATCGTCGCTTATATTTGCATACATCAAAGTAGCAATTTATACACATACATACATACAGTGGCGTAGATAGGTCCTCGGACAATATGTTCAAATAACTCTCCACACACACACACACACTAATATACATGTATATGGACACAGAATGAGCCAGAAATTGTTGAAATCTTTTTCCGCATTGCGATTTCGATATTTACGCAATTGATATCGGATTAAAAAATAAAAAAGCATAGGGTTGGTGATAATTTTAGGGTCAGGCAGATTATGCCAAGTAAACAATTTTTTTTTTGCCACGTGTTTAAAATATCAGGTTCGTCTAAAAGAGATGTGTGTCTCACATAGCTGCACAGCCATCTTTTGCCAATTATCATTAAATGTAATTTGTCATAGCTAGTACAGTTTACAAGTATATTGGCTATTATCCTGAAGCACTTGACCTCATTTTTAATGGACCCATAAAGAGTGTGTTTTCAGTATCATTTGTTGTCCTAATTGAGGTTCTGTGTAATGCAATGAATGCCTCAAATAAAAGTGCATTCCGATTAACAACGAAAATAGTGGCGCCTCATATAAAACAGTAGGAAACATGTCCGTACTCATTTCATCACTTATCAGCTTTATGCCTTTTTTTTGGTGGTCGCCTCCTACCGCATCAAGATTTACGTTTCTAAAATTTGTTAGACCGGTTGGACTTACATTAGCCATTTGGGATTTCTGTTAAATATATAAGGAATTTTCATCGTAATCATACTCATTCAGAACCTATATTAAAACAAATTTTATATGGTTTAAAGACATTCACATCTGACGTCATGTTCAAAATAAAGATTATACGACAAGCGGTGGACTAAGGTAATGGGTATGTGGTTTTAAGACAACCTAGCGATAATGTATTTGACCCACTTCAGACTAGGACTCTGATTTCCAATGGGAGAGTTCAAAGTGATGGATCGATCTTTCTCAGATCCTAATGATATGGTCACACCTCCAATAATAACCCCCACTTCATCAACCAAAACAGGACTAGGTAAATTTGTACCATGTGAGTACTGCAAGAAGACAAACTTGTAATTTTAGACTTGAAAGGAGATTAACTTTTTTAGTACGATTTCTGAGTACAAACCTTCAATTTACAGCTGCATTCTTTTCATGGTGATATAGGTAATCAAATTTGAAATAAGCTGTCCAAATTTGCAGTCAATCTTCTCTCATTATTTTTCAACCTTTATAAAATATAAATCTTTTAAGAGATTCCTATTTTTCTCTCCTGATAATTTTTTGTTGTATTGTTACTTGCTACTGTGAAAATTGTATTCCTAATGTTTCATTTATGTTTATGTATTCATTTTGTAGAGTAAAAGGAGCCCATTACCTTACAAATACTGGCTCTATATAGATCTTGTGCTTAATCAATTATCGCTAGAGGGTATTCATTTGTCTCGCAATCTACTATGGTCAACAAGGAAATTCGTGATCACTCTCGCAAAAAGTGTTCACTTGCTTTCTAGGAAATTCGTGATCACTCTCCCAAAAAGTGTTCACTAGCTTACAAGTTCACGAGCTTTCGAGTGCCCCTGCAACTCTTTATCAAGTGACAAAAATTATCTGATAGCGTAGTCTATTTATACCAATCCCCAGGACCGAACACACGAACGCGGGAACAATAGGTGGGCACTGATCCGTTATGTGATTGGTCAGGCGTATATGCAAATAAGCCGGAGGTATATGCAAATACGCCGCGAGTCGGCAATATGCAAATAACACAAAATTTGGGGTCGGCATGCACTGCCAGATAAGGGGGTATTGTGCTGTCGGATGGTTCGCATCCAGAAATCGGGGATGTCGATTCCGCTGTCTCTGTTGAAGTTGTTAGGACAAAGATGTATACTAATTGCCTCCTTAAGCGCGATGTTCGGTTACAGCGAACCGACACATCCGCGGTAGCAGAACATGCTTGGGAGAAGCAACACCACCCAGATTGGGAGGGTGTACATTGCGTTGCCAAAGAGAGACATTGGTATACACGCAGGATCTACATCCTCCAGTCCAATGGATTAATGGATTACTAAGTATACCCCTTTGATAATTTCTGATGCAAAAATGAGAATAATTCTCACACAGAGATTTGAAAATATATTCTAATCTCTGTCAAGGCTTTGCACGTACACACATACTTATTCATTTTTTTTACCTCACATATCAAGTACACATAACCACAGGACCACACCAATGTATTGCCTTGGACTATTAACTCATTGTACATGTAAATCCATCCTCAGATCCAGAATTTCTTTTCAAACATTGATTATCCTATAAATTCACTGTAATCTTGTCTTACACCCCATGATTGTCCGAAAAAGCCATCAAATCATGTATTGGCTTTCACAAAGAGCATCTGACACCACTTTCATTACCGCTTAAGCTGGCTGTTGTACAAGATGGTGTACTATATCCAACTTACTCTGTTTTTGGTTGCTTTATTCCTAACCATATTCTAAATTGTTGTGGCAAAGGATCAGAGCACGAGGACGACCAACAACTAGTGTATCTGACTCTTCCTTGACCTAGATACAGATCCCTAAGGAACATGCAAGCAAAGCAGCGAATAAACAGGCATTCCCTGGGAAAAAAGAAGTATGATGGGTAATTTTCATTTTCCTGTTCATTTACAATCAAAATTAAAGGGGACTTTCAAGTCACGTCTAAAATATTTATATTCCCCCCTTTTTTCTTGGGGGGGGGGGCGGTCCCCATTCCTCTAATGAGGACTATTTCAAGCAATTAGTAATTGGCAAAAAGGTTTGCATATTCCATGGATTTTTGTTCAATAATGTTCAAGCTTATATTTGTTCAATTACCAATGATGCAAGAAACTAACACATATTTTTGCAAAATCAATCCAAGCTGTTACTCTTTGTTTTACATATAGACCTACACTTTTAATTCTAATGTGGCTCAGAATGGCAGAAGCGAAAATTACTTTCATTCCAAATTAGAGGGACTTGGCTACATATATAATGTTGAGCCGTACTCAAAAGGAAATAATTTATAGCAAAAATCATAAAAAGCCCCATCAAATTTAAATTTTAAGCTCAGAATGGAGATAACTCTCAGCTAGTGCCTTCCTCAGTCAAATTCTTCTCTAGAATGAAAAATGGTGTAGTTTACTCCGTATGAGATGGAATCTAATAGCAAGTCAGAAATGACGGAAATAAAATTCTAAAAGAAATCATAGACAAGTATGAATCTAATAAGTCTGGAAATCCATGGACAATTGTATAATTAGTGAATGGATTTAGAATACATTTCATTCAAGACTTTAAAAATTACGATAATAATTATATTTGATATTTTTACAGCACACATGTCTACCATGTCTACAAGGCACTTGAATATTAACCTGAAATAAATAGCTTGGCTATGTTTTACAGTGCTCACAAGTCCCGACATACATATAAACTCTTCCTGCTGGTACCCAACTATGCTACTATGATTTACAATAATTCACAATAAACTACTTTCAAATATGGTAGTCTATCATTTATAAAGTAAATTGCGCTTCTCACTTTTGCCACTTATACAACACAGACACAAATATGATGGTGAGGAAACCTTTGAGGGATGTAGTTATGAGCAAAATCATACCAGGCATCTTAAGTCACTAGAAGGTTCAAACAGTAAACTAGGTCAGTTTTTCACAGCTTTGCCTATGTGACATGAATGAGTAGGTTATATTGCACGCAACTGTCATATCAAATGAGCCCATGATCAAATATTCATTGCCTGTACACCTCACGATAATGATACATATATTCCAATGATGGCAGCAATTAAGCAAAAATAGGAAGCTTGGTTAAAAAGTCAAGAAGTCAACATCCTTACCCTGTAAACAAACATCTTTCCCTAAAGACCCGGGAGATGATAATTGGTCTAAGGCTGCCAAGAGAGGGCTCTAAACATCTACTTCCAAGAGGGGATGGAGTGGTTGATTGACACGCACACCTACAAAGAGCTTTTGCCCGTGGCAAAAAGCGACTACTAATATAGGGCGCACATGAGAGTTGGAAATTAGGTGACCATAATTAATTCTCCTGTGAGAAATTTGTTTTATTGACCCTAAAATTTGCCTGCCAGCAAAACGGTAATTTCTTCTCCATTCTCTCTTGCATTTAGAAAAAAAAAGAAAGATGCACTTACTTATTTCTCGCATGGGAAATAAAAATGATTTCTGACGCCTACCGCTTCTGTTTAAGTTGCTTGTTGGGAGGACGAACAGCTAAACATCTGCATTATATAAAGCTTTCCAGGACTAATCAAATTTTGTTCTTAAATTTTAATTTTTAAATTTTGTTCTTAACAATTTTGGTGAAGGGGAAATCTTTAAAATTTATATCAGTTTGTTTTAAAAACTGAAAGTTAACTAGAGATTTGTTCTTTCAACTGACCATTCATCAGTTGGCTGTTATTTGGTTTACAATGTACAAATTTCCTTAGATTTTCACCTCTTCATTTTCATCTCTCACATGATTTAATGTTAATTGCTTCATTGCTTTCAAATGTTATCAATATTGGTTAATAAAAACTACTAGTACGAGAAAGGTTTGGCTATTTACTTTGAGTTTACTGATGTCATGTGAAGACAATTGATATCAAAATGGAGGTTTTTTTTCAAGGACAGGTAATAGAAGTTCAGTAAAACAAATTATTTAGCACACCAAATAGGTGATATATTTGAGATTTTTTTTTCTACAATTGCTCTGATTTTGTTACATTTGCATCAAAAGTCGAGAAAATCGTGTTCAAAGTTTGGATGTTTTTCAGATGCTAAAATCAATCTTTTTAGCAGAATTCCTTGTGCACTTCATGATTTACTTCTACTTTTATCCATAACTATTTCAAAATTTTGTGCATATCATTTTTATAAACTTTTTAAAGGTTAATGGCGACACTGAAGTGGTAAGATTCATTGATAGTCACATTGCCATTTGCTTAAAGAAGCCTGAACCAATATTTGAATGTAGGAAAAATTTCAGGATATTACAAAGATATCATTTTGTAGGAATATTTCAAAATGTAACCCTGTTTTTTATATGCAGTGTAGTACAGTACAGTCATATCACTTTCATTTAATTTGATTTAGTATTTTGAGAATAATGAACAAAATGTTTGTTTGTATCATGGTTAATTGAAATACACTTGAAGCTTGAACCAGCAATCTGTATTTATACTCATCAAATTAATGCCACTAACAGTACCAAGTTCTCACTTCTGCTATGCAGAAATAAATGAGAAATAAAATTATGATAAAAAATAATAATAATTTCATTATTATTATCAATGATTCTCATCATCTGCAAAAAGATCAGAATATCCAATAGGCATCATTCCATGAACAATGTATATCCCTTTTAAAAGTATGTGCAGTGTACATGTACTGCCATCGCACGTACCATTCAGCCACTAATACAGTAAATCAACTTTTACATGAAATTCATTAAAATTCTGCCTCGTCTTAACTGTCTTGGCATAAAATTTGGCTTGAAACTTGCTGACAAAGCACAATCAAGCATCATCTGCCAGGGTAATCCTTTCAATTCCTGTATATAAATATCAGAAAATTGCTACATTGAAAATTCCTGAAAATTGCAGAAAATTCCCCAAATTCCCAATAAATTCCTGTTTATTCCCATGGAAAGTTTCCACCACAAAAATTCCCGGGAATTTTGCAACCATAGACGTCACTGTGTCGGGCTTCTTCCGGTTGACTCTTGCAAAGCTCAAGGCATGTGCTATTATGTGCTATGCATGCATTTCTTGCTACGTGCATTTAACTTCAAGTTCTGTGTTGGTCATCGCATCGTTTTTGCTGCTTTTGCTGCTTTTCATTTTTTTTGTCAAGTTCTAGTAAATGAACTAACTGGACAATGATCTAAGTTGTTGTTGAGTTAACAGTGTCAATATTAAATTGGATCTACGCTGAAATTCACTTCCGAACACCATTTTCAATAAACTGAATTCTGTAAGCAAAAGATTGATTTTTCAAGAGCCCAAACACCTAAACTTCGGGTGTCAAACTGCGCACTGGATCAGCCCGAATCCCAGGAGAAACAGCGTTAGAATGAAGGTCATCTAAACCCTGATTCTGAGGTATTGTACAATGCCTACTTAGCTTGTTGTACGCGAGCAAATGGGAGACTGAATGTCACACATTTGTACCATTGCACACACCACGTACCATCCAAAGTGTGCCGTTGCAGTAAAAATTTGCGTTAAGCTTGCTGGATTCATGTGCAATTCTGCCCGAGGTCATGTGCGCTTGTGGGATTTTTCTTTTCGCTTTCAATATTTTTGCTCATTGATTTTCGCTAAACTCTGAGGCATTGTACAACACAAATAGCGAACATTCTTATTCATGCAATGGTGCAAGATTTTGCATTCGGTGAAAGAAAGAAAACCTCTATTCAACTCGGCTAACGCCTCGTTGAATAGAGCATCTTTCTTTCACCTCATGCGAAATCTCGCACCATCGCACTCATGCCTATTCGCTGTTTGTATATTGTGATTCATGTTTGTGTGCCCCTTCTTTTGTAAGTGAGGACTTTTTTTTTGCTTGTCAAATTTTTCCTCGGGAAAATGTGCCCCCTTTTGAAAAATCCTAGATTAACCGCCCCTGCTGGTTACCTTTATGCCTAAGTTTCATAGAAAAGATTTATAAGTTAAGATGACATTTCAAAAACTTTGACCTTGCTTGGTGAAGATTTTGTTGCTGATACTGCCCTCTGAAAAGCAAGGCCTAACTTACCGTCTCACTTACACTTCTGGCAAACCCAATATGAAAGAACATCGACTTCAATAATTGTTTCTTAAAGGATTGCAAGACACAAGCTTAATATTACATTAGAAGAGAAGCAAGACAAGCTATGTTACCAAAATAGCTCACTGATTATTGATAATTCAGAAATTCTAGACTAAAAACAACATCTGCTTTACATTATTTTGTTTGTTCGACTCAGATATTTTGTTGAGTTTTGGGGAAGAAGTGGTCATTTGAATAAAAAAGGCTGCATTTGCTCATGGCGTAAATGACCCTATTCCCTGTGAAAACATTTCTTGCTAATAGAAGGCCTGTCCTTTAATTCCCTTGCATCTCTAGGTATGATATCCATCATTCCACAGCATGATTACTGTCGAAAGCTACTCCAAACCTCACAGCTTAAAACACCCATTCATCATCAATACCCCTCACATGATTTGGGTCTTGGAGGCACATGTAAGGCGTTTCTAGATATAATTCATATGTTTGGATAAGATCAATCATTTTATTCATTTCAGTCCAGGGTATACATTTCAAAGGGTAGAATTTGCATTCTGATAGATGGCAATTCTCTTTCTACTAGGACAATTCTTTTACCGTGATATACCTTGTAGGCATAGCATGATGCATCCTGAAATGTACTACTCCATTTAAAAACTGCAAACTCTCATCTTTTTGTTATTATATACTTCCTTTGACAGTAAATTTGCTTCTCACTTTCACTTAAAAAAAATGTTTCCACAGCAAACTCTCCATTTCTTGCATGATCAAGCATTTTGGTAATATCTTGCCCTTAAATTTCTTCATGGTCCTCTATCAAGCTATGAGTTTTCCATCCATTATTGGGTATCACCTCTGCAGTGATAGTAGAAGAACTAAAACCCCATGGTTTCAGGGATTAAATTGGCCTGCCGGATTCCCAACAACTTGTTAATCAGAAGAAAGAACATTTTTTTAATTTTTTTTTGCATGTGAATTGTTCCTCTGAGTAATCCAATCAATTATGCTCTGCTATGTAAAATAAAGCATTAATAAAAAATAAAGATAAAAAAGTTTTTAAAAAATTTAATGGTAAGAATGATGAGATTAACAATGATGATGATTAAGATGATGGTGGTAGTGGTGGTGATGATGTTTTTCTTATTAAACATAATTCTGCAATAAACGTCTGATTTTCATCTACATGTACTTTCAACCTTAAAAAAAATCCCTCTCTCTCTTTCTGTATCTCTTCTTTCTTGCACACTCTCGCCCTCTCCATCCACTTATTTATCTGTCTACATCTTTCCTTTTTGAAATATATTTATCGTCCTCTTTCTTTAGCTTCCGCTCTTTCCCCTTGATCTATATAAACAAAGGGAGGAGAAGAATTCATATTTTTTACCTTTACCCATGACTAATCACACTACCCCAGTTTGCTATGACACAGCACCTATGGTCTGGCGAAAGTTTTGATGTCTGACTGATGACAGTAATCAACAATATCTTACTGTAGTTTTTACAATGAACCTGTAAAACCTGGGGCCCTTCTTATACAGAGCTGCCATAAATTCAAATCACAAACTCAATGTAAGATTGTTCTCTTATTGTGTAATCAAGAGATAGAAAATGAATTCAATTAAAATTGATCAAAGCTCTTTGTAAGTCATGGCCCCGAGATGCAATCATCCTTTTTGTTAGTATTCACATGACCCCACCTCCTTTGTTGTGACCATCACATGTCGAAACATAAAAAAGTGAAGATTCAAACATCAGAGGACAAAAAGAGAAGAGATAATAGAACTATTCTCGGAAGTATCCCCTTTGTGCATCCGTCATATCTTTCTCTTTCCAAATAAAGGACAAAAAGGTAAAAGTATAATGTCCCATCCTTTAAAATCCTGTGAGGATTCTGCCTCTGCCACTGGCAAGATCTGTTTATAGTTTGCAGGTTAAGCATATTGTATGTAATGTCCCCTTAAGACAACAATTACTCAAACTATCTTAAATTTGAACAAGTACATAAGTTTTATGTCTATACATAAAACCAGAACAATATCTGGGCATATACCGGGAAGGCATTTCAGGGCCCATTTGTCTTCTTAAAAGCTGTCAGATCTGACAACTTTCCTCTATTTAATTGACCAAGAATCAAGGACGGTCTTACTTTTACTATGGTATCTGTAAATAAATGAGATCTACTAAGTGCTAAACACTCTCACGAAACAACCCTCTGTACAGTTTCTGGAAACACAATACAAGGTACACGTATAGAGATCTCACATTATGTTTTCAGAAAATTTGGAATAGTTTGTCTTTTTTTTATTTTTTATTTCTGTATTGTCAGCATTTCCATCACACACCCATCCATAAGGGACTTAACTCATGAAGTAGCTCAAACATGAGTGTGGACTAAGACACTAATATTATAATTAATGAACACAAAGTTAACAAAGCTTTGGGAAAAGCAGAGTTAAAAATTTGCGGCACGAGGACAAAATGAGAATTCATGAAAATGCAATACAAGAGTATCCAAATTGTCCTTCAACCTTAAATGAAAAATAAGAAAATTGTCTTCTGATTTAGTACAGTGGTCTATGGGGGAAGATCCAGGATAGAGCCATGGGGGAAATGTAAATAATGTCCATGCCAGTAATGCGAAGCTAATACATGAATGTCAAGTATAGTTTACATGTAATAACCGAGGATTTTGACTCGTCTCAAACTTTATCTACAAGATTAGAGATTTGCTATTTGATAAGGTGTGCAGTGTCTCCATGGATAATTTCTAAGCATAAAGAAGAGCATAAAGGGGAGTAGACAAGCAGAAACAAGATACAAGTTTATAGTTGGTTATGTCACACTGATCAGGAAAACTTCCTTGTATCATTTTATCCAGTATTCTAAGCCAACATTTGGCCACTATACGCACATGTATAATACAAACTCCACATCCCCTGCTAAGTATTAGGTACTGTATCAAGATTAAGAGAACTTCTTCTAAGATTAATTTGCAGGTGAATGAGCAATGTGAAAACATAATTATAAGAACTTAAATCCCATCAATCATGAGCGCATGATGATTGTACATTCTTCTGTATAAAAAGAATGTCCATGTTCTTTACAATGAGAACTCAAATACCCTAGACAAGTTTGATTTGGGAGGTGCAAATGCATGAAATAAATCAAGGGTCGGAAACGAGTTCTTGTAAAATATGGATATTTCACTGATCAGGTAGGTGTGGAAGTATCCAGTGTAAACTTTGCTGCAGGGTGCTTAATGCATAGTAGCAATGAAGAAGAGTATACTCACTTGACGTAGGGTCCCTGGCAGGTCATTCACCCAATGGAGGCTGTACAGAATGGGAGAAGGTGAAAGACAAGGTGAAAGGGAAGAGAGAAAGGGATGGAAAGAGTAAGAGAGAGCGTGAGAGGTAACGAGAAGGGGATGTAGAGATAAATAGGGAAAAGGAGAGAGAATCACAATGAATATGTAGTTTAGCAGGAGCAAAAATATCTTTTAAAAGAGTGATGAGGGAACATCAGCATCACAAATCTGTCAGACTATGTGAAATGCTGAGGGTGACAGCAATAAAAGTGATATGAATCTCTGAAGTTGAGTTAAATGAGCAATTATCCAGCAGACTGCAGTATCTTTCTTTCCAAATCCACTGACAAGTGTTTCCTCTAATAAGGTGATAAAAACAGACGAGATATAAGATAGGCTTCCCATTGTGCATTGGCAGATCAAGATAAATTGGGGAGGGGGGCAGACTTTCACCTTTCCCTTTTTTATTTTTTAAACTATGTTTAATCTACAATTTTATTGAAAATAAAGAAATATGATTGTGGGCTAAGACAAATTTTAATAAAACCGAATATTTTAGTAAATTACTTGTATTTATTGAAAATTGATATGAATTTGATATTAAAATTTAGTAGCTTCTAAAAACTGGTCATGAAAATTAAAGACACAATTGGTTCATGAAATGTTCCCATGTAATTCTCATTTTGTATTTCTAATCTGCATGTACAATGAGCTACACTCTCAGAAAAATATCAGGTTGGATATAGGCCTGGGATGAATACTCTTTTTGCCATTTGACTGTTCACCAGGTTAAAACATCAAATATTTCAAACAGTCAAGATTCCTAAATTATCAGAAACCACAAAAAAATTTGCATGACCTTGTGTACCAGTGGTCACACATGAGTGAGGTGATTCAGTCAAGTATCCCAGTACAGTGCCTATGAAATTTACATCAACACAGCTGAATGATGCCAGCTGTCATTGTCATGTCTTGAAAGAGTTACAATGATTAGGAATTCATTGAATTTCAGCATAAATTTCATGTTATCTTGCACTTAGTTGTCAAATATCAACGATAATAGCCATATAACTTTTGGTATCCTGACTAAATACCATGACCTGCAGTAGATTCACATCTACATTAGATTTGGAGCAAACTTCATGAAGCAAATTACTAGACATTTTATTTTAAAATGTGTTCTTACCAATCATATACAAACTTAGAGCAACTCATAACAGCAGTCATTGAAAAATCAGTGACAGAATGTTTACGGGAGTGTCCCAAGTCATTCCCCATTCTTTACTTTCTTGTTTCAAGCCACATTATCTCATAAAAACAGGTAAATTGATTGGCTAATTAATGTGCAGTGATGCTAACATCAGCTATTAATAATATATTGTTTAAAATATAATTTACGTCAGGGGCCTACTGGGTTCCATTACCTTCAATACATTCATATCTACCTTAGATTTAGTCGGGTTTCATAAAGCATCTCATCACTGAACTTGACATTCAATCATGTTACTAACCAATCAGATACAAGGATTTTAGTAGCTTCTAACAACTGTCACTAAAAATAGAATGCTTCATTCACTGTTACTCAATTGGACGTACATATGTATATCATAATATATTCTCTATTTTCAATAAGAATTAAGATATTTAAATCAAAGCGATTTGATTGGTTCATGTCAAATTTGCAAAATGAAATACAAATTTCATTGATTACAAATTTGGTTTTTTTTTTACAGGTGGGGGCTGCTTCCTACTGGTTTCTATGACCTACCATGTATTGACATCTACCTTAGATCTAGGGAGCCTTTCACAAAGTGTATTTGATCACTGCCCAAACAAAAGGTTCAGTGAAAATCACTGACCACTTGCTTCATGAATTTCTCTGTTATATTTTTAATACTTGGTTCATGCTGTCAATACTAGCTGATCTTTAAGGCTCCATTTTAACTTATAATTGGTAGGCCCTCGTTAGCAAAACTGATGCTGTGATGTACCCTTTTCTCATTCAAATGTATGAATAATAGACATCAGGGCCCCGTCTTACAAAGAGTTCGATTGATCCGATCACTCACAACTATGGAAAGCCAGCAACGTCAACATCTAAAATTACATGCTGGTCCAAAATATTTTCTAGAAATGATGTATATTCATTCATTCATTCATTCATTCATTCATTCATTCATTCATTCACTGTTTTCTTGACAATTCAGTATGCTTCTCTTTGTTTTCAAAGGACATTGAGTAAATTTCCAAAAATAATTATGACATTGATGGATTTCCATATTGAGATGGGATCAATCGTAACTCTTTGTAAGACGGGGCCCAGGTGATAAAAATTACTCTCTTTGGTTACATTAAAACCAATAACAGCTTTGTCTGATCACTGCACCAATTGATGCATGATCACATCCAGGGGGTTGCTTGAGCCATGAGGGCAAGGCAAATATGACTTTTACATGCTACATGTACACCCACTATAGAAATAATGATGAGTAGAATATCATTCAGGATATCTTGTATGAAAAGCTTGGCACTTCATTAAATCAGTTTCAGTGTAACATTTACTCTGATACTAAAACTGGAGATAACCTTGCATAATCCAATACAATCTCATCTTGCCTCAATTTCTTTCTTTTACCACAACTGTGGCGTAGGAAAAAATCTTCTCAAGAAAAAAGGACTATATCTTTTTTTTCTCTCCCTCTCTCTGCTAGAAAAAAAAATGAATTTGCAAAATCAATGCGCTGTTTCCAATTACTATTTGAAATGAAAGTGCTATACATGTACATCAGGACACTGCAGAAACATTGATCTAGATAAATGGAATTGTGTATGTTGTAAACAAAATAAATTGGAGTTTTTTTTCCAACACGATTCAAGACTGACTTCACACTTTCTTGTGTTACAAACCACACACATTCCGTTTTTTACATGCTGGTATCAAAACAAGAAATTAGTTCTTTCCATCATGAAGACAGAAAAAAAGAAACGCAGCCCTGTATTCTGGCATTGAAAAATGGGTGGTTTTATTCCTACTTCATTTATTTTGGTTTATGATTGTTCTCCATTTCACAAAGAAAGGGCATTTGAATACTCAGAAGTAGAAAAAAATGCAACATGACAGCAGAAGGCTCCGTTTGATATCATGATACAACCTCAAGTTTACTGTCCTCAAGTTCAGTGCTTCATACCATTACTTCACATTTAATTTCTGAGCTATACTGAATCTGATAAAAGCTAGTCCATAGATGCAATCTGAAACATGGACAGGTAAAGGGTCACTTGGATACAACTTGCCTAGTCAACTGGGGTGGATGCTGCAAATGAAAAGTGCCAATAAGTGAAATGGAAAGAAATTGACTGAGATTGTGAGCTGAATTGAAATAAAGTTAAGATAAAAATAGAACTCCACAGATCTGCATACTATAGTTCAATCAGGATCTAGCATCATCTTAACTTACAATTATAACTTCAGTCTTTTATGCATACAATGTAGGTGAGAATAAACAAACATTGAATTTCTTATAATAAAAAATACTTGAAGATTGTGAATACTAAAAATGTGTTTCCCTCTTCTGAGATGAACTGTACATCCATACACTTTGGCCCGTATTCTGAAGTCGGGTTTAACTTAAACCCAGGTTTAAAGTTGTGGTTTACATATGGACAGCCAATTGTTACAAAATCACTAACAGTAGAGATATAATATTTCAGCTCATTTGGCTCTCAAATCATTCGTAATTGTCTAGGAAGTATAAATAGATGATTGCCTTCACCATCGATGAATCAGGAAAGAGCAGTTAGTATAAGAAACATGCAACTTAATAAAAACTTTAACACTTTTGGCTTCCCATAATTTTAGCACAGAGTTAGACCATGGTCTTAGTTAAACCTGACTTCAGAATACAGGCCTATGAAACAGAAGTGGTCAGGGACTCAAACATATACAGTAGGTAATGCATTGCATTCGATGAGAAACTTAATTTATTGCACCTCATTCACTAGATGCAAACATGATTTTTAAAAACTCCTTGATCAGGGATGAGGAAAAACCCTGAAGGCAAGTCCGTGCCCTTTATAACGATGGACTATATTGGTTAGAGGGATGGCTTAGCCTAATTTTGCAGGTTCCACATGAACAGCACTGCCGATAAAAATCTGTCAAATCCTTCAAGTCAGGCCCCTCTTTGGAAAACTCAAAATCAAATCATAGAATCCTACAGAAAATTTGCTCATCCAATCAAATTGCATGATTTCAGTAGCTGATAACACTAGCTTATAACTTGCTTCTGATAGCTTTTATGAAACAGAGCCGTTAGAAGCTACACACCAGGGTACCATAACACAAAGGTTAGCGATTAATCGTACGCTTGATTTTCACGATTGATTGTACATTGTAGTCAATGGAATTAATTGTACAAAAATGTGTCTACGATCATTGCTAAGCTTTGTGTTACGGGCCCCAGCAGGCCACAACTACTTCACTCTTATTCTGGACCCTTGATGAAATATCCAATATTACTGTACTTCTGTTCATACATGAATACATAAGATGCACTAGAAATAGTGTGAAAATTGCATTCAGAGATAAGATATCAATCAAATCCTGGAAGCAATTTGGTCTAAGGATTATGTACAATTTATATGATTGTTTTGAAAAGCCTCAGGAACTAGTTCCTCTATACATTTGGATTAAGCAAGCACATATGGTGAAGAAATTGGGTTTGTAGAACACACAAAACATTCCCTGGGTAATTCAAATACAGAATGTATCATGTCTTAGCTTGCCCATATATTGGCCTCTTCAAGAAAATGTTCCGTATATTTTCAA
This sequence comes from Lytechinus pictus, assembly GCF_037042905.1. Classification (NCBI taxonomy): domain Eukaryota; kingdom Metazoa; phylum Echinodermata; class Echinoidea; order Temnopleuroida; family Toxopneustidae; genus Lytechinus; species Lytechinus pictus. The sequence goes on from NC_087251.1 coordinate 21,248,890, forward strand.
ATATGAAAATACACCATTTCTAACGTCAGATTAAGTTATTACAAAACAAGTAAAAGATCAGGTCATGTGAAAAGTTGTGCATAACTTAACAGCTTCATGACACAATCCCCCCTCCCCCCAAAAAAATAATAACAATGAATGAATCAACAAATAAATAAACAAATCAATTAACTAATTAATTAATCAATAAATTAATAATAATACTATGAATAAAATTATTAAAAAATAAAAAATAAGTGTTTCCATAAAAAAATGGTTGGAGCCTTGGAGGACCCATTAGTATATTCTATTTCCTCTGAACTAAATACACGTATCTCTGTTGGCATATAGGTACAGTCTACTCCATGTGATGACCAGACAAGCCATTTAATACCTTTCCTGTTGTCACATTCAAGATCTAGATATGTCTGTTATACAGGTGTCATAATAGTCACGTGACTAACTTGATGCTTCTCAATAACCAAAACAGAGGGTATAAGATATCACCATGTACTTTTCAGCAGTATCTGTAACTAATAAAGGTTCAAAGATAACTCTAAGTTCACTTCATATGGAATCAAATTTAGGACGAAACTAAATTTTCATCAATAGCACCAAAACCTCAGTGTGATATATTGCAATTGACAAAACAATCAGGAATGAACTGTTTCTGTGTATTAGTAACATGATGCTCTGAACACTACATGGAACTATACACACAAATATTCTCCTTGAACATTTCAACTGCTTTTTTGGGGAGTCTTGTTTTTAAAGGACAAGTCCACCCCAACAAAAAGTTGTTTTGAATAAAAAGAGAAAAATCCAACAAGCACAACGCTGAAAATTTCATCAAAATCGGATGTAAAATAAGAAAGTTATGACATTTGTAGATTTCGCTTAATTTCACTAAATTGTTATATGCACATCCTGGTCTGTATGCAAATGAGGGAACTGATGATGTCATCCACTCACTATTTCTTTTGTATTTTATTGAATGAAATATGAATTATTCTAATTTTCCCCTTTTTGTCATGTGAAAGAAAGTTTTGTTCCTCTCTGAACATGTGGAATTACCATTGTTTTAACATTTTATGATTCAATCAAGTTGATCCCTATTGTCAAATTTGTAAAAATTGAAATATTGTGTAATTCAAACAATAAAAAACAATAGAAACAGTGAGTGAGGGACATCATCGACTCTCTCATTTGCATGTTGCTGACTTGTTCATATAACTATTTTGTGAAAAATAAGCAAAATTTTAAAATGCCATAACTTTCTTATTTTACATCCGATTTTGATGAAATTTTCAGCGTTATGCTTGTTGGATTTTTCTCTATTGTTTCAAATCAACATTTTTCTGGGGTGGACTTGACCTTTAATGTTAAGGCATTTTTGTCCACAATATTCTTTCAAAATTATGTGAAAAGAACTCGGAAATTCACAACGATCGTTATTAGCTTTCAAATACGGGAACACATTACAAAAGTATATATGATAATTTATTTTTTGTAGTCTTCTCACACAATGCATGGACCTTCTTATAGCCTGAGCCAAGTCAAAATTGCATTAAAAAAATAACTTTAAAAAAAGGAGAGGAAATTACCTAGCTTAAATATATATACATTTATACAAATTAAAGAAACCAAAGAAAGGGAACAAAGTGTAATGGGCAGTAACAATAGAAAAAAAAGTTATGAGAAAAAAATTGAAACCAGGAAAATGGCAATGGAAATAGAACTCTTCATTGTTTTAGACTAAATAACGAGTCAATTAAAGCTAAAGACGACAAAACTGGATGAGTTGAATGAGCGAGCAAAGGGAGTTCATTGAAATTTCAATTCCAACAAAACAAGATGAGATTATCACATAATCTATTCAAGACAGAGGTAAAAGATAGCTTCAAATGGTGACCAAATAGCAGTATCGATCTCAATGGTGAACTTCTTTGCCCTGTAACAAGAACTGAGCAGCTCCAAGGTTCCGACATTACATGTCTGTTTTTTTGTGAGACTTGAAACAGAACAAGTCTTCTCACGGCAACAGGATGCAGAAAATGTTAGATGGGGAGGGGAATAACCTCAGTATGTAAGAGATAGATCTGAAGATCAATGAACATAAGGTGAATGGTTGTACTCTTATTTATCTCCAGCTCATTGCTAGCCAGCACAGCTCAATGATTCCACTCGTACGAACCAACAACTTCTTTCTGCATCACTGTCTACTTTGATTGCTTCAAGAAGAAAAAAAAGAAGGAATACCATGAGCAGAGTACTACGAGGATGTTCACTCATTCCAAAGTATCTGTCAAGGACCAAAACATAAAGTTTTCTTCTCTGTTTTTCACTTCCTCTCAAAAGGGTTCTGTTTTTACACTTACACAAAAAATCCTTTACATAAAGTGATCAAACTTAATCCCCCCATTCTCTCTCTCTCTCTCTGCATCTATCTCTGTATCAGTCACTTGCTAACTCTGTGTTATTAATTGATTATTTTTTCTCTCATACATCTTTTTTTATTATTAGGTGATCTGTCAGTTGACAGATCACCTCTTGTGTTTCTACGAATTTTCTTTTTTATTTATTTTTATTTCTTTTTCTTTTTCCACCCTTTTCTTGTTCCACCAAAATAAAAAAAAGTGCTCGATCAATTTTCATCAAAATATTGTCAATTATGCACAGTTATCATGCGATGTGTACGAAACAAGTTCAACGTCAAATGGTCATCGTGACGTCATCTACGCGCCATTTTGTAAAATCACATTATCAACAATATCTTCATCATCAATCATCAAAAATGAACAATATTAACATAAAAATAACTTCAGATCATGGGTCAACTGTCCATGTCATCAAACGTCATGAACACGTCACGACGCGCATGTACGCGCGTGTCAAAATTTTAAAATGCTCAAAATCACTTTTTGATCAAAGTAGAGTACGAAATAGGTCATTTGAAGCATTTCAAGAATTTGCGCGCTCACACGTTTTCGCGCGCGTTCACGCGCGTAACGTCGGTATGCAATGTGAAATCGCCGTTTCTTTTACGTCAATGCATTTATTATGAAATTCTGATTAATTTGATACCTTGATCAACCTTCTACGACCAGTAGTAAAGGAATTAGCTTCAATCAAACTTTGAATCATGCGCGCACGCGCGTTCACAATAGGCCAAATATGTGCAAAAACATGCCTTTACAAAATTCAATATAACTCTTCAGATAGTCCGTTGACCCCTAAATTTTCTTTTATATTCGGATGAAGTATAAATTGTAGATGTGATTTCATGTCACATTCGACCCTACATTTTATCATGACGTCATCAAAATGGCGTCGGAACTAAAATTTTCCATTTTTGTTTCATGACGTTTTAATAATTTTACAAATATGACTATTACTCCGTAATTGTTGGTCATTTTTCGCTCAGATTTCGACATATTGTAGCTGAGCTTATACGCTTACTAAATATTTTCTAAAATTTTCATTTATATTAATTATTAATCCTCAAAATTTAGAATTTATAGAGGCATATCACAATGGCAATTTTTACTGTCATAAATCAATTCAAGATAATATTCATTCTTTGAACGACGAGAGTTTGAGAAGTTTTGTGGTCTAATGGATAGCACACCTGCCTTGCAACGCGAGGATCCTTGGTTCGAAACTCACTTGACAATGTTTTTTTTTTTGCTCATGTATTTGTGTGTAACCTCTATTAATACTGATTTTTCTCAAAACTTGATTCTACATTCTTGGATTCCAGCAACATTATTTTCACTATTTCGTGTAGTCACTTTCGAAATCGCATTTGGCATCTCTAATAAAACAAGATCTTTTACACAACCTAATTTGTTGTCTTCAGCTGTATTTAATATGTTCTTCCGTTGATAAAAGTTTGTTTATTATGATGATGATCATATTGAACTGCATTGACATGGTTGTAATAATCGAAAATTAGATCGTGATCATGAGAATGACAGACAGATCACCTAATTCGTCCACAAGACGAATTAAAATTCTAGTTTATTTATTCTTTTTATTTATTTTTCTTTTTCCACCCTTTTCTTGTTCCACCAAAATCAGAAAAACTGTTCTATCAATTTTCATCAAATTATTATCAATTATACACAGTTATAATGCGATGTGTACGAAACAAGTTCAACGTCAAATGGTCATCGTGACGTCATCTACGCGCCATTTTGTAAAATCACATTATCAACAATATCTTCATCATCAATCATCAAAAATGAACAATATTAACATGAAATTAACTTCAGATCATGGGTCAACTGTCCATGTGATCAAACGTCATTAACACGTCACGACGCGCATGTACGCGCGCGTCAAAATTTTAAAATGCTCAAAATCACTTTTTGATCAAAGTAGAGTACGAATCAGGTCATTTGAAGCATTTCAAGAATTTGCGCGCTCACGCGTTTTAGCGCGCGTTCACGCGCGTAACGTCGTTACGCAATGTAAAATCGCCGTTTCTTTTACATCAATGCATTTATTATTAAATTCTGATTAATTTGATACCTTGATCAACCTTCTACGACTAGTAGTAAAGGAATAAGCTTCTATCAAATTTTTAATAACGCGCGCACGCGCGCGTTCACAATAGGCCGAATATGTGGAAAAACATGCCTTTACAAAATTTAATATAACTCTTCGGATAGTCCGTTGACCCTCAAATATTCTTTTATATTCCGATAGAGTATGAATTGTAGATGTGATTTCATGTCACATTTGACCCTAAATTTTATCATGACGTCATCAAAATGGCGTCGGAACTAAAATTTTCCATTTTTGTTTTATGACGTTTTAATAATTTTGCAAATATGACTATAACTCCGTAAATATTGGTCAATTTTCGCCCAGTTTTTTAATATGTTGTAGCTGAATACATACTCTTTCTAACTTAATGGCTATATTAACATTTAAAGGAACGGATCATCCTGAAAAATGGCAAGTTATAGAGGCATGTCATTTTCGCTCATTTTGTGTGCAATCTCTATGGGAAATGGCTTTTTCTCAAAACTGGATTTTACATTCCTCTATTTCGCGAGCCATATCTCCATTTCTAATCGTCGGTTTTCTCTTAGCTTGGAGTATAATGTAGCTGAGATTGTAAGCTATCGCAATCTGGTCTTATTTTTCTGATAAAAAGCCGGGATCATGCCCGTATTTTTCTTGAAAAATTGGATTTGAGATCCCCTCAATTTGCTTATGTGTAAAGTCGATGGGAAATAGTGCTTATGTGTATTAGTCTATGGGAAATAGTGTAGCTCAGTTGATAAGGCACCAGACTTGCGTCCTTAGGGTCGAGGGTTCGAGCCCAGGGGTGAATATGAGAATTTTTTTTTCTTTTTTGTTTATTTTCAACATTTCACAAATGGTCCTTTATGACCATTACAAGGTATATATTGCACAATAAAATAGTTTTAAAACCCTTTTATTATAACTTGTACATATACCATGTGTAACACTTATTTCACAAAACTTTTCATTTCCCTCTTTTCAAGGGTATTCAACATGTTCTCTTCGTAATAAAAGTTCAGTTTTCAATATGATCATCGTATTGATCTCAATAAACATGGTGATTGTATTCGTGATCATGAAAATCAGAGACAGATCACCTAATTCGTCCTCATGACGAATTAAAGTTCTAGTTATTATTCTTTTAGAATCTCTATTTTCTTCTTTGTAATTAATTACTTAAGGTGTGAGATCTGATCCACAAAATGGTCTGAGACTCCGAGGTTAAGTCCTAGGCTCATTTCATAAATTATTTTTATTAATGGCAAATTTCTACTGTACTGCTGCAAGGTACTGAAATGTACCAGTTTGATTGGTCAAGAGTATAATCTTTGATAGAAAGCTGGCATTATATCTAAAACACACTCAACTTCATGAAATGGGGCACAAGACTATAGGCCTACACTGAGGAAACACAGTGAAAATAACAAATTGCGCCGCATCCAACATTTCAGATGGAGTGTGTCCTTATGCTAAGGTGAGCACATTAACAATCAAAGATTGATGTTTACTCAATGTTCACATGAGATTGATAAAACCCAGACCACCTCAGTCCCCTAAAATAGCTGCAGCCATCCAATAAATCAATGTTAATCCCACCTGCCACATGTTTGCCACTTTTCCTCTGATCTTTCCTCATTAATTCTCTCCAATGCCTGAACTGATGTGCAAGAAAAAAAAATGAAACGCATCATGTGTTTGCAGTCTATCTTGGATGAGAAAGGGAATTTTATCAAACTTTCCCTGGATAACAAAGAAACATTCACTGCAGTGTACATCTGTGTGATGATATTTTGACTTTAATCAATAAAAAAAACTCCAGAAACATAAAAGTTGGCTGTTATGCTTCATGATTTTCAATAATTAAAATCTGGAAAAAAAAGAAATATACAGCTCTAAAATTTAAAAGTCAAAAGATGAAACAACAAAATATGTGTCTTTTCCATCACCGGTACCGTAAATGATAACTATTAATAAAAAAAATTAAGTGACAAAGCTACATGTACATTTTTAACAAGAAATTCTCTTTACAATACAATGAATTGATGCAAGCCATACAACTTACAAGTTCTGCAAAGTACATGTAACTCAACATTTAATATTTTCCAAACCCTCAGTTTTATGGCACTAAAGCAAGTCCAAAATGGTTCAGAATTTATATTATTCTTACAGTCTTCATTATAGGAAATTGAACATAAAAGATGCAAGAATGCAATCTACTTCAACAGAAAATCATTTAGGTTGCTAGGACTCCATATATGTGTAGTACGACTATGTCGTTGGTGGAATCATCCTATGATTTATTCTGGGGGGGGGGCCACTTACATTGACAAGTGGATACCATGCGCGACCAAAAAAATATGTAAAAAGGGTGTCTTTTTCAAGATAGGGCACATTACGTACGTAACGTAATAAGGGTGTCAAAAACACTAAAATAATGAAAAAAGGTATTATATTTTCGCTAGAAGAACCAGGGGTTCAATTCAGGGTATACTTGCCAAGAGTATCGTTTTGTTTCCAATACTTGTTAAGGGTAGGGTTTCACACTCCAATACTTGTTTGAGACCCCTTGGTCGCGCATGGTATCCACTTGTCAATGGAAGTGCCCCCCCCCCCCCCCGGATTTATTCATGGAAAATGTTCTGCTACTGTAACTTGGTGATTTGAGAGGAATGATTTAAGTGTAGTTGAAACTTTAGGCAATACAATAGTACAGACAACTTTCACTGTTGTTGTTTTGGGTTGATTATTGATAAAATTTAAATAACAAAAGATGAAAGAGAAAAATAAAGCAAAGGAGATTTCTATTACCAAGATTAAGAAGTCTTATAGAGAAAGGACAGAGAGAGAGAAGACAAGAGACATATAAAGATAGAGACAAGCAAAAAGGAACATACAAATAGGGCATAGAAAGATTATTTCAATTATGCCCATAAAAAATAAATTAGTTATAAAAAAAAGAGATTTCCTGTGGGATAAACAGATCAGACATATAGGGAAAGGCAAGAAGAGGCCATAATTTGCAAGAGTTGAACATTGGGGTTGCTCGAAACCTCTATTAAGAGGTGAAGTTCACCCTGACAAAAACTTCAAGGTTAAAATAAAAGAATAATTAAATTATTGGGGTAGGTTTAAGGAAAATCCATCAAAGATTACAAAAGTTATTGGAATTTTATTTCATTTTTTTTATTTGTAACGTTATACGCGAGCAACTTCACCATTTATCGTGCAGTCAAAATCAATGAAGGTCATCTTTTTTAAAATTGAATTTATTTGTTGGTACTTTCAGTATATCAACAGACAAATTATTTCACACCTGAAAGAAAATAAACTTAATTCCTCACGAACATTAAACATTGAAATTTATGCATTTTCTATTACATACTGTATGCCTGCACATGACCTCACGTATCACAAGTCTCGCCTGATTTTGTGATCAATAAAATATGCAATATGATCTTTTGACCCATAGATGGCCTTTGACCTAATAATTCACATAATGTATGTGTTATATTACCCAATGATTATTTGTACCAAGTGTAAACACAATTGATGCAGAAATAAAGAAATGAGAGCAAGATGAACAAAAACTTGACCTTTTAACACTGATGATCTTTGATCCCAACATCCTCAATGAAACACATGTGGTATTACCCAGGGATCATTTGAAGTTTGAACCAAGTGTGATCAAAATGGATGCAGAAATAAAGAAATGAGAGAAAGTTGAATTGAAACATTCTCATTAGCTCACATGTGGTATTTAATACCCAAATGTCATATGTACCAAGTATGAGTATAATTGATGCACAAATAAAGAAATAAGAGAAAATTGAACAAAAAGTTTATTTTTTGTAGTAGACCAATAGACTAACAGGAAAAGTGATCACTAGGTCTCTCCCGATTTTCGTTCAGGTGAAACAAAAATCAACATACTTTTTTTAGGGGGGGGGGGTTGAAACTCTCTTTTTGAATCACAAAGGGATGGTGAGGAAGAAGAGTATACACTGTAAACATATGTTACAATAAGTCTATAAAATCCAGTGTAAGAGACTGTACTTGTGCCGTTGTGGTAGGCAAAACTAGAGAAAGGGGAAGGACGAAAAATGAAGATTAAACAAGAAATGTCTGAAGATTGAGCTCTGCAAGGAATAGTGTGACTGTATAATATTTTGCTGGCATTTGCCTCTTAGGTGATATGTTATTTCTTGGGTGTCGATTCCCTGAGGCTGCATGACAAGACCAAAAGCGTCATTCATCTTATACAGAGCCATGTTCAGATCATTGCTCTGAGGGCCGTTTCACAAAGCTGTTCTTGAGTTAATAGCGACTTTAAGAACGACTAGTCAACCTTTCTTAATACGCGCTAATAAACCATCGCCAATGAGCACTTTGGTGTATACAATTTACCACAAGAAAGATCACCAGTCGTTCTTAAAGTCGCTCTTAACTTACGAACAGCTTTATGAAACACCAACCTGGTGTTTTTAGCAACATAGTCTGAAGTATAATACAAGATGCATAAATACTTCCAGAAGTATTAAACTTTCAGTACAGGTGTGATAACTTTGTAAAGAGTACAATATTCAACATTCATGTCAGAAGTAATATGAATTTAGACACTGTTCTCACTACCTCCCTAAAACTAGTTTAGTGGAAACTAGTTTAATGTGTAGTGAGAACGGTCGAAGCGATCTTGGAAATGATTTTCCAAACCGGTTCAGAAAACCACCTCGCGATGTAGTTTTCAAGATCGCTTTGCCTCATTAAACTGGTTTTAGCGTGAGGACACAACCATTCTTAATGAAGCGATCTTTGCACATTTTGAGCGCGCTACTCCACACGACAGGTATAGAATGCCTATGCCGCGGTTTCGAATTTCGCGCAAAACGTGTCACCCCACTGAGAGCATTTTCATAGCAACAAGATCGCTTTACGTGAAGTGATTTTGAAAACCACTAGCAAAGCGATCTTCCAAACTGGTTTCCAGTAAACCAGTTTTAGAAATCGTAATGAGAACGGTGTCTTAGAGAGTGCATCTGCATGGGTTTGAGCCCAACAGGGGCATGATACTGAAAGAGTTGTTGTGTTTAATTGCTGCAACAACAAAAAAATCATACACAAGTCCCAAATGTGTGCTTCTAATTGGTTGAACATCAGATCTGCATTTTAATTATTTGAGTAGCATTTGAATGTAACTCTTTCTGCAATGGGGGATAGGAAGCATTTCATGAAAGGACTTGTCGGACATTTTTGTTCTGTTTTATGGATAGTTACCATAGTTTAATAGTGCTTAGTCTCAGCAAATCAAAATCAAGGAAAATTGTCTGACAACTTGTCGGATAAAACTCTTCATGAAATGCTACCCTGAAGACAATACAGGATGTTGAACATAGCTCACAGAATGAAAAGATCAGTAAAATGGAGACTATTATTATGGCAGTTAACAATCCCATCATTGATATAGATTCATATACACAGCCCGATTTAGTTTAATACTTTCTAGCAATTCACTTAAAAATTGAAGCTTTACATTGCAAGGCAAGGCACTATATTTCTTTTTTTATCTCAAAGATAATAACCATCACGTGGATAATGTTCATGTCTGCTCTTCCATCTAAGCCAAGTGATAGATAATGTGATTAAAAAAAGTCAGACAATTTTCCCCTCAGGGATTTTACAGAAAAATATCATGAAAATGACAACACAACCTTGAATATCAAAAGTAAAAAAAATGTACATCCTCCGATTTTTTCAGGTAACTAGAAACACTTCTTCTACCTGCCACTTAGAATGCCTAGGGCTATAGATGGCAGGCCAATTTGAATTTCATGTTACTCCTCACTTGCACGCTAGATTGCTTCATGTGATGTTACTTGCACTTCAACAAGCTCACATTCAACATTCAACACAACATTGGGAATGTTTAGCCTATAAACAATACATACATGGCTAGACAAAACACCAACCCATGCAGAGATAGAATAGCCTGCTGCTCCTTACAAAAAAAACTTTTAAATGACAATGAACTTTGTGTTTAAGACAAGTACTTTGCCCTAAGACATTTGTGTAGCCCACTCCCACCCTCTGCCAAGATCATGAACTGCATGTATTTAAAAAATAGATACAAGCACTACCCACCTTTATACAAGTAAACTTTACCAATCATAGTTCCCTGGTCTTGGAATGCTGGTACGTAATTGTCTTTTAAAAGTTTTTTTCTTCATATATGCTTGAAAATCAACCAGCAGTTTTGAAGAGGAAAAAACCTTTCACATTGGCAATAAAAGTCATTCAATATCAACTGAATATGCAAGCAAGCAAAGTCTTTTTTATTTGTATCAATCAACCTATTATTAAGGTGGTCTGATGGTGTTAAATATAAAACAATTCCAAATTTCAAATCATAATTCAGTCACTACAAATCGCAACAGTGAAAACAATCTCATGTGTAGAAAATATGTGAAGAGTATTTCCTTTTCAATTATAACAAATTGCATTGACAAATTTCCCACTTTGTCGGAAAAAAATCATACTATTCTACAAAGCCCATTCACTTTTCTAAGGGGTTTGGAACCCTTTGCATTTTTATCCATTTTAGGAAAGTGCAAATGACAAACTTGGATGAAGCTAAGTAGAAAGGGGTAAAAGGATGAATTAGCCTCACACTTTTCTTTCAATTCTCTGTCATAAAATAATTAGTACATTGCATATTTATTACAGATTTTTTTTTTTGGGGGGGATTGTTTCATGGCAATAATTTGGTGACACAAGACTTTGTGAAAAGCACTGTAAATGTCTAGCTGCATCTTTGGGGATTATATAATTCTGCTGTCCCACCGCCACATACATTACCTGGTCTGCTTCAGGCATTCTCTGGCTAGGGAATCTGAAATTGTGACTTTATACCATTTGGTAACCTACAAACACTGTAGTAGTATACAGTGTCTGTTGGTTGTAAAAACTTGATTCCATTCAGGGTAATGGGTAACCAATTCCTTTTGGATGAACACCATAGTGGTGTTAATGAATGCTGATTCCTTAAAGATAGACTGAACAGGAAATCTGTTTGGCTCCTGTACAAAAACAAGTGGAACGCCTCTGGCAGTCTCGCCTGCATTACGCAATTTAATATAGCAGCAGTGCTAACTTTGAAAACTACTATAAAATAATCATTAACAAAAACATCATTCATATAATGACATAATACCACGTTCATTGACCATAAATGACATTTGAACAGAGACTTAAGACTGTCAACTACACCCATGTCCACATTTCATTCACTCTATCCATAAACTTTCAAAGTTATGATGGCACTTCAACAATTACCCCAACATGGCCTAAGTTTATTGACCTTAACTGACCTTTGACTTGGTTTTGTGACCTGAAACTCACAGGGGATGTTCAGTGATGCTTGATTACTCTTATGTCCAAGTTTTATGAACTAGATCCATAAACTTTCAGAGTTAGGATGGTAATTTAACATATACCCCCAACACGGCCAAAGTTCATTGACCTTAAATGACCATTGACCATGGTCATCAGGTCATGTGACCTGAAACTCGCACAGGATATATTCAGTGGTACTTGATTAACCTAATGTCTAAGTTTCATGAACTAAATCCATAAATTTTCAAAGTTATGATGGTAATTCAACAAATACCCCCAACTTGGCCAAAGTTCAATGACCCTAAATGACCTTTGACCTTGGTCATGTGACCTGAAACTCAGGCAGGATGTTCACTAATACTTGATTAACCTTATGTCCAAGTTTCATGGACTAGATCCATAAATTTTCAAAGTTATGATAGTAATTCAACAAATACCCCCAACTTGACCAAAGTTCATTGACCCTAAATGACCTTTGACCTTGGTCACATGACCTGAAACTCGAGCAGGATGTTTACTAATACTTGATTAACCTTATGCCCAAGTTTCATGAACTAGGTCCATATACTTTCTAAGTTATGATGTCATTTCAAAAACTTAACCTTCGGTTAAGATTTTGAAAATAATTTTCCCAACATGGTCTAAGTTCATTGACCCTAAATGACCTTTGACCTTGGTCATGTGACCTGAAACTTAAGCAGGATGTTCAGTAATACTTAATTAACCTTATGTCCAAGTTTCATGAACTAGGTCCATATACTTTCTAAGTTATGATGTCATTTCAAAAACTTAACCTCAGGTTAAGATTTGATGTTGACGCCGCCGCCGTCGCCGTCGGAAAAGCGGCGCCTATAGTCTCGCTCTGCTATGCAGGCGAGACAAAAAATGAAAAAGAATTTCATAATGGCACTCACCTGAGACTACTTATGACTAGATCTAAGGATTCCTCTTTGAAAGGAACAAATTCTTCATCTGCAACCAGCTTTATCGTCTTTACACCCTCTGGTGTTGGGACCTGGTCCTGTTACAAAAACAAACACATAGATATCACATGTAATTATGCATTAAGGCAGAATCAGTTTGGATATAAAGGGGTAAACTCAGATCATAAAGTAGTTCTCAGGAGTAGTAATAATGTTCTTTTTTTTAAAGGCTTCTAAAATTGCCATGTTTTGTCAGGCAAGGATTATAATCCTCTAGTGCACTATTGAGCGTTCAGTAAAGAAACCACATTGGGCAACATCCAATACTGACATTCTTGAATGAGCATCGAGTCAAATTGCTGAAAATAATCATAGTAGTAAGGCTGAGAGTTTGAATCCCTGCTCTGCCATTGTCTCCACTTTAATGAATAGGCCTACAAGTAATTTTGGTCATCTATATGGTCAGCCACTATGTCTGATTAATTTAGGCGTAAAATGATTCCTATGTAAATAGTTGTATACCAGCTTGGCGTTATACCAGCAGAAAGCTATCCTACAGAGTTCCTATGGGAGTTACCATAGCAGAAATAGTTAAGCATTATTGAATCAGCATGTTATTTACTCTATTGTGTCATTCAGTGTAAAAATCTAGATACTCCCATTAAATCCTTTCTTTCACATACATGTAGTACAAACTAGGTAAACAATATAAAGTCCACACAATTTGAAAAATTAACATTAACATGCATAAAGTGAAGACAAAAAAACTGCATCAAATTTATGTGATTCATCATTTGCAGAACAATCTCTACAATATGAAATTTCTCAAAAAATGAAGTACGATTTTTTTTCTTTCATAAAAATGCACAAAATAGCATGATGAGTATTTGTGACAAATTTAACAATTTTCTGCAAATATTAAATGGAATGAAACTAGGTTTAAAACTAAGGAGTTAGAATGTATACATGTAGTACATTTTTAGTCCTTTTCAAAGAATATAATCATGAATGCATTTAAGGTTTTATGGCTCACTCCAATCCTTCATTGTTCATCTACATTGCCTTTCTATATTTTCTCATTCTTTAGTTGCTCGTACCTAATCCCCCCCCCCCTCCTACCCACTCTCTCTTCTCTCTTCCATCTTTCTCTTTTCATATCTCTTTTCCATTTCCTTCAATCTCACTCTAGTTTTCAATTATTTTTATCTCTCTCTCTCTCTCATAAATACACAAATAACATAATAAAATTAGCTTGAAAACACACCACCACTATTATCCATCAACTTTCCCTTCTAATTCACCAAAAAGCACAAGAAACACGACTTCACACCAATCTAATCAGAAAGAGAAATTTCAATTTTGAAGTCAGTCGCCCTATGGTGACTCCTACCAATAATGGATGTCTCCAGCAGCTGATGTTTGGCTTCAAGACGGCAGAAGACCAAAACACTCCTTGGGGTAAAGAACCAATTATTGCATCAATGTGTTTTCTGTCATGGCTTGCGTCAAGATTCACGCCTTCCAAAATTGAAAAGCTTAAAGCTAAATGACAGTAGTTGCAGTAAAATACTGATTTCGTGAGAAAGTCTGTAAAACCAAGGTTAAGTATTACTATATCATTGTGGATCTAAATCTGGTACAGTTACATAAACTGAACTTTGTGAAATCATAATAAGCTAAAAAACGATCACACTGAAGATCGCCAACACAGATAGGCACACGTGGGACAGTGTATTATTATTGCTGTAATAAAGACCCGACGGAAGTGACAGAATCCGCACTTATTTTGCTTATTTCTCAGCAATTACACAATTTCTTCCAGAATCCTTTGGCACATATTTTTTATTCATACAAACAGACACTTTGGTGATCATTATATTAAATTCTGTAAAAAGTCATTTTGAGATCATCCCCACAACTGGAATTTATCTTTAAAATTGCATTCCAATGAATAAATAGTCTCGTTTAAATAATGCATGATACACCCATCACGCATATACAGGGATTCTCAGAAGTTACTATATTTAATAGCATGGAGATGTTTGGGCGTTAGTTCAGAGGATAAGCAGAAAATGACAGAAAACATAAATTAAGGCTTGATATTGACTTGTGATGTCACACGTGAACAGTTGCCCTAGTATATGTCATATAATAATACAAAATCCCAGAAAGTGTAATTTTCATGCTTCACGCTGACTGGGTTTTCTTTCATAGAAGCATGTATGATATACATGTACCGGTATGTAATATCTGATGATGTATTCAATTCACAGCCTTTTTCAATTTTCTAAGGAATTTATATGACACCTCATACAGAGAGTGGCTGTTTGCATTTTAAATCTCAACATAAAAGCTAAAGAAAAATCAATCATTCTTTCATGATTGTCATTCTTTACTGAATTTCACACTTACATTAATGGGTAGGCCTATACTCCTTTCTGCTTTTAACGATGTAACTAATAACACCTTATATACAGCATCTGATAAAAAACTTACCGGTACATCAATAAAAATTCACAAGGTTTTATTTCCATTTCAGTTTTCACTGCATTTGGCATGGATGTAAAATAATCTATCCATCATTTCTCTGGAACCATTATTCAATCAATTGCCTAGTGGAATAAGGTGATCTATGCAAAAAGTAAAAGTGAGTTGCAGAATTCAGGGGTGAAGGGATAATTGATGCACTCATGATTAATCAAAATAATAGTAAGTAGTGTACACAGAGTTTCCTGAGTGCTTTGAAATCAAAATTGAGTAAAATCCAGTAGCGAATGGAAAAGGCTTTTTTTCAAACAATATTAGAACCCAATTATATAAAATCTACACATTAGGAACACCCTTGTATTTTTCATGAATTAGGAAATTATTTTGGCGAAGGTAAGACATTATAGTATCTGTCCTCCCCTGAAACAGGGATGAAGACATCACACAAGCACAGAGCCATTGGGATAGGGGCAATACATGCATCTAGCATTAAAAGAATCACTCCCCTTAATTAATTCATCATTTTAAATAATCTACAATTGAAAAAAAAACCAGGGCCCTGTTGCATAAAAATTTATGTCATAATGACATAAATTTCGATCATGACATAAAATCATGCATAGCTTATGCCGTTGACATAAATTCCGTTGCATGAAAATATTTATGTATTGTTTTAGCTTATGACGCGATTTAATCATCATTACATAAACTGAATAGTCATGAACGAGCCTGTTGACATAAGTTGTCATTTTTCAGCCGCAGCAACTTCTTGCGAAAAAGGGTCATCGGCTTCCCATTTTGACGGGATAGAGGCATATTTTGGTATGTATCCAATTTTCATTGTTATATATCATAGATAATAGATCTATCTCACGTTCTGACTAAAAATTAAAGTTTCTAAGTATTAAGAGATATTTTAAATTAATTGTTATCGCCGTCAATTTTATGAAATGATTGCTTGTAAACTCTCCGGCTGCTTTTAGCCGTACAACGCCGGCAGTGCTAGCCGGAGGTTCCGGCGTCTGACACAGACAAATAATGCATAGAATCAACACCGTCAAAAAACAGTTTTAAATAATCTTCACGACATTGGACATTGTTTTAAAGGTTCCTGTGTCGGATGAACATGAATAATGCGTGGAATGAACACCGACAGAAAACAGTTTTAATTCATCTTCACGACATATTGGACATTGATTTTTAAGTTTTTTTTTTAGAGCACCCCCGCCCTTTCTGGAAAATTGTTGTTGTTGTTGTTTTAGCTTATACGGCGCGTGTCATTCAGTAGTGAATATTTGCGCCAGCATAATTTGCGGTAATTTTATTTATAACTTTTCTGTACTTGAATCAATTCTAAATCTAGTCAGTAGTCTTTCTAGAGTCTAAATTCTAACGTTAACAAGTTGGATCTAGTCTAGGCCTAACGTTAGATTCGACTAGACTAGACCCTCTAGTTAGGGCCTAAAGTCTATCCAGCTCTGTCACTCATTGACCGTCGCGTCAGAGCCAGGCCCTAGACTTTCTAGCCCTCGGTAAAGTCTAAGACAAACTAAGTAGTAAGTAAGAATAAGTTAGGGCCTAGCCCAGGCCAGACCTATATAAGTTATAACAGAGCCTATGTTAGTAGATTAAAAAAAATTAGGTTAGAGAGTAGAGCCTAGGTATGGCCTACCTCAAGCGAGGGTTCGTACATGTATAGGCTCCACTATAGATAGTACATACTTCACTACCGCTACCGTCCGCTCCACTATCAGATAGGTGGAGCGGAGGGTAGCGGTAGTGAAGTGTATTGGAACCTATAGTCTATAGAGCCCTCGCCTGAGGTAGGCAGGGCCAGGCCCTAGCTATATTAGCTATATTAGCTTGGCCCCTTTGTCACTTCTAGTCTAGATCTGCAGTAGTCAGTAGATCTATTCTGATCTAGTTTTCTATCTAGGGTCTAAGTTAGACTTAGACTAGTCACTAGACCTCCTAGATCTAGATCTAAGAAATTTAAATTTGTCTTGGTTAGCTGAGCTGGCCCTACCATTGTATTACTACTTTACTAGATCTACATGTAGGCTTACCCCGGTTTGGGCCTTGGTTCTGGCCAGGGAATGAGGTGGTGCAGCCCTGCATGCCCCTGGACCGGGTCTGGCTTGGGTTCCTTCCATTCATGCTTTTATTATAGATCAAAATCGAGACCTAATTCGGGACCCAATTAGCAATACAAGAGATCTGAAATAGATGTAGCTCAGGCAGAACCAGTGATCGCTTGTAATTTATTTGTATATTCTAGGGCCCAAAATTGAAACTGTCTTTGCATCATTAGTAAGCTAATCATTTGTAGGGCCTATCTATCATAGATTATCTAACATTATGGATCTACTAGAACTACAAATGTTACTCTAGATCCATTCTATGTCTAATCTTTAGCCTGGCTTCTTAACTCTGACATTAAAATTCAAATTGAGTCTAGTACTGTAGGTTCTAACTTAGACCTTTGGAAGGCGGTGCCTCTGCTGCCTACGCTACGGTGGTGGAGCCCCCTGGGTTTATGACAGAGCTATGGAATAGGGTAGTCTAGCTCTAATATTGTTTTCTAATGCCAGGGGTAGAGGCCTAGATCTAGTCAAGATTCATCAGTCGGAAGATGTGCACTACAATAACATGTAGAGTATAATACCCTAGAAGCGAGTTGGGGGGGGGGGAGTCCCTCTCTGTTAAGCAAAAAAAAAACAACTGAAATGATTGGTGTGTATTGTGATAAAATAATCTAGAAAACCCTGGGACACCCTCTGTGTTAACAAAGACTGGAGACTACTGAACAGGAAGGGAAAGAAAGGGGGGGGGGAGAAGAATTATGATAAATGATGACAACATTGTATGTTGATATCTAATATAGATATTAATGTACATCTTCGATTGATATTTTAGACTCTTCTAATTTTTAACAAAAGCAATGAGTTGAACATGCAGTCAACAACAAAAAAATAGATCTACATGTATGTATCCTCTGTGTTTTCTGATTTGAATATATTCTCTGCGAGCTGGCTGCTGGCCTGTAGACAAGCTACCTGTTTGATAAGTTTAATACACTTCTGAGGATATAGTGCACATTTTAGTTCTTTGATTTGTTTAACAGGTTAAAAACCTTATCAAATGCCTTTTATATTAATTTTAAACCAATGCACAAGTAATATGCTTTGAGAAAAGGCATTTCCATTACCGGTAACTACAAGATTTGGTTTCTGATCTGTGGATAAAAATAACCATGATAATTGAAATTCTCTTGGAGACTGTTATCAAGATTTTTTTTACTATATTCTATTTCTTTTACCTATTTACTCTAAAGGATTTTTTAGATAAATCATTAAAGGGGTGCTTTTTTTAGAAAAAAAAACCTTGGCAATTTGAATTTTTAAAAATCCCTAATTTTTGTATAAATAATAGAATTATAAGGCCTACAATTTTCTTACCTATCAAAACCTATCTTTAGAAGTATTCATATATTGCGTGTGTAAATCATTTTTCTAACATATTTTTCTAACAGAAAAAAAGGAATTTGAAGCCTTAATGAAACACTTGTACTCTCCTTGCAATATTGCATCCTAAGTGATAAAAGGTGCAAAAATTGACCTTGTCATTATTGTTTGCACCCAGAAATGTTCGTTTGCACAATGAAAGGGGCAACATTTTACCTTTTAAGGTGCATAATAGTATTACTTAAACATTAAAAATGTTCAAATCTTTTAGCCTTTATTACATGGTTCAAATCTGCTACACCCATAAAGGTGCACAAATGAGCATAATCGCTCTCATTGGCACTCCTTATTGTACCAACCCCTAAGGTTCAAATTTGAACCTTCTTAGTGTTTTCATCAAACCATTTCAAGGTTGAATGACTAGACCTTATTTGCCTTTGATTAGTATTCTCAATGCACTCATGGATAGAATTCATTTTTACACAGTTCTGAAAAAAGCCAGTGAAACTGTCCCAACACCCCTGTCAAATATATTTGACAAAATCTGTAATGATTAAATATTTTTTTAAAGAAGGAACTTCAGTTGTTTATTCAAAATGTAAATATGAATTCATTCTCATCTGTTACTATTAAAAATTTTGTATTCACTTTCCTAACAGTTGAACCACACAAACGATGAGAAGAGGTAGAAATAAAGAGGGGGATTGCAACTGGAAGGAGATGGAAGTCCAGACACTCTGCCACTGTGTGCCATTGAACAAGAAATATATTTTAGTATGAAGGTGAGTTTTTATATAAAGTTGTGTTTATTGAATATTCTACTTGTAAATACAAGTATACTGTACGGTAATATTTATTTTAACTTATTTTATTGTTTTTAAGAGCAGTTGTAAATGTGATGTACTGTTATATATCATTCATTTTCAAATATGAATCTCTTTTACAATTCATCTCATACAATTCATCTCAACAAAGAGACTAACAATGTGAGCTTACAAGCATAAACACAATATAAGTGCATTTAAGAATAAAATAGTGGTAGGAGTAGAAGGGAGAGGTCGCAAGTTGATAACATAAACATGACCTTGACCTCAATTTTGTGTTGTTGTATTTTTTCGCCACATATGAACATTTTCTCCAATGACTTGATTGAAATGAAATATATTCTTACAACCATATAAGGGTATAAAAAATAATATTCGGAGACTATTAACCCATTTTTTATTTTAAGTCCACCCCAACAAAAAGTTGATTTGAATAAAAAGAGAAAAATTCAACAAGCATAACACTGAAAATTTCATCAAAATCGGATGTAAAATAAGAAAATAATGACATTTTAAAGTTTTGCTTAATTTCACAAAACAGTTATATGCACATTCTGGTGGGTATGCAAATGAGGTGACTGATGACGTCATCCACTTACTATTTCTTTGGTATTTTATAATATGAAATATGGAATATTCAATTTTTCTCCTCATTGTCAAGTGAAAGAACAATTAATTCCTCCCTGAACATGTGGAATGAGCATTGTTTAATACTATATGATCAGTCAAGTTGTTTCTTATTGTCAAATCTATATAAAAAAAAAGAAATATAGTATAATTCAAACAATGAAAAACAAAAGAAATAGTGAGTGAGGGACATCATCGACTGTCTCGTTTGAGTTGTGCATACAATGTTTTGTGAAAAATAAGCAAAACTTTAAAATGTCATAACTTTCTTATTTTACATCCGATTTTGATGACATTTTCAGCGTTTTGCTAGTTTGATTTTTCTCTTTTTATTCAAATCAACATTTTCTGGGGTGGATTTGACCTTTAAATCATATTTATACAGTCATGATTAAAGGACATGGGACAGGTAACAAGATTACATTGTTTTACAAATTTTAATGTGAATTTATTTTAAAAGTAATAAATTTACATAAAATGTCATTCTTTTTGCTTCATCTCTTTGTTCGTTTTTTTTTTATTGAATCGGGAGGGGGTGGGGTGTGGTTAAAATATGATTTGCCCCTCAGAACAC
The DNA here is from genome assembly GCF_037042905.1 of Lytechinus pictus. Lineage (NCBI taxonomy): Eukaryota > Metazoa > Echinodermata > Echinoidea > Temnopleuroida > Toxopneustidae > Lytechinus > Lytechinus pictus. The sequence goes on from NC_087251.1 coordinate 21,269,690, forward strand.
ACTTGTTTCCCTCCTAAAAATAGTAACTAATATTTGTAGAAAATTGTATGATTGTTTTTTTTATGAACTCTGAATATTTTCCCATAAATTGTCAAATTGGGAAAATAATTGATTGAGATGAAGATTTGAAGTAGGAAGGGCGAGAAATTAAAAGAAATTTCATATAAAAGTGAGAAAGATCCAGAGATGCAAAGATTACACTGTATAGGGAATAATGAGAGAGAGAGGGGGGGGGGCGAGGTGAAGTAGAACGGGAAAAAAAAAGTACTATAAATGTGAAGGAGTCATTAACAGAGATAGATGTATTGAGAATTGGAGAGATAAGTTCCGAGAATGATAGTGGGCCAATCTCAGAGGGAGGATGATAATGAAAGGGGAAAAGAGGATAAAGCATTTTGGGGGGGGGATTACATTTGATGAGAGAGAGATAGAAAGAAAATGGCCAGGTGCTCAAAGATGAAAAAATATAAATGATGGGTGACAGAGGTATTGACATATATAATGTTACCATGGCAACACGATTTCCGACACATGCAAAAAAAATGTCCTGTATTTGTCTTTACCTCGAGACCAATGTGTGAGCCAAATTTCATAAGAATTGGTTGAAAACTAATCAAGTAGTTGGAACCAATATATTTTTACCCAATTTGGGGCTTATAATATGTTGTAACCATGGCAACACAACTTCCAACACACACAAAATATGTGTCTCTCACACCTTTACCTCTCACTCAATGTGTGAACCAAATTCCAAGAGAATTGGTTGAAAATTGATGAAGAAATTAAAACTGAAAGTATTTTACCAATTTTTTGTCATATAATATGCCGTTACCATGGCAACATGATTTCTAACACACAAAATAGGTTTGGGGGCTAAGGGAAGCAATCGCCAACACCGGACTTGAAGACATCCAATGTGTGTACCAAATTTCTTGTTTAATCACATCTGAATTAAGCACAAAAGGGGCGATTCTAGACTGAAAGTCAAAGTTATTATCATTATTTCGGGATGGAGGGGTGGTGCTTGAAAAACATGTGACGTTGATATATTAAATTATAATATAATTCTAAGGAAAATGTCCTATCCTAAAAAATTAAGCACAATAACTTTTATGCTTAGGCCTAGCTTTGCTTATAAAAATAAGGGAAATATTTACGATAATTATTTTCTTTAATATTGAAAGAATACATCTTAGGCTATCCAATGACACAAAAATTATTTGGAAACTCCAAGTAAAACTCAAAATATCATCAAATTACAAAGGGCATAATTATAAAAAAATAATCCTAAAATTTCCCTTAAGTCACTTATTGCAGAAAGCCGCAGTTTATGTCTTGATTTTAATCACGACATAAATTTATGTCATTCAAATGGATTTATGTCATGATGTTATGTCGTGATTTATGACATAAAGCTTTATGCAACGGATTTATGTCAATATTTGTGTTTATGTCATGATTTATGCTGTATGACATAAATCGTGACATAAATCATGACATAAATCAATACATAAACTTTTTTGCAACAGGGCCCAGATATCAATAAAAGAACATCAAAAATAGTAGCAAAGTAAAAAGGGGGATTTTACATTAAAATGTATCCATGAAAGGACCAATTTATAAAATTTCAAATTTAATGATTGAATAAAAACACGTCTTATATGTATTAAACAGCTGTTCAAGATTTTCTTATTTGAGGAAGATAATTCATTTTTCTCTGCATTCCATAATAAAGATATTCCCCATGGCATCATAATTGGTTATATGTACTGCAAGAACAATGATTCATGTGAAAAACCTTTGAATTGATGAAAACACTGACATTTTTGAAATTTCATGAAATAAAATAATGAATAAAATTTCAGTATTTCTAGTTTATGAACTACAAGTAAAAATCAATACAAAAGACTACCTGTACTCATGAAAATGGATGTTTTTATTCTAATTTCACCTTCATTAAATTTCTGTTACGATGTGCTTCGTTTTATTGTATTCAATCCATCTAAACTATGTATTGAAATTGACACTGGCTCTTCAGATAAAAGTGACCATATGAAGTTTACTTCATGAACCCTAACATTGTTGGCTCAATTGAGGAACATATTTTAGTAGTTTGCTGCCCTCTTGCATCATATTCATGAAGACTGAGAGACAAGACAAGGCCAGCTTTCTTCGAATGTGGAATTCTATGCATTTATTTCCTTTGTAACTTTAAGTATGGTACGGATTTATTCTTTGGTTGTTTTTTTTACAAAAGTCAAACAGAGTCATAGATTTGACCAAAATGTTGATAATAACAAATTCACTTTTCATTTGTCGTCAAAAAGTCTTGCACTTTTCCTCCAGACTTTTATCAATATTCAATAAACTATTAGAGCTTCTGCAACATTTCCATTTGTTCGACCCTAAAACTCTTAAGTCTTTTTTGGCATCTTTCACACATAATACCTCTTGCTATTAAAGGTTGGGCCATCTAAGATCTCCATGCACATGATCTCCCATGGACACATTCTCTCACCATCACACTAATTTACTTTCAGTCTCTTTCCATTATGTCTCCCTAATGTTCAAACATACAAAAGGTACTTGAATATCATGACCTAATGATATTGTGAGTAATAACTACATTTTTAAACTGTCACAATCTGTCAATCAATGTTACACAGCTTCTCCCAATATAAATTCCCTCTGGCAGACATGTTTAGCTTTAAAATTCTCAGTCAATATTGTAACTTCTGTGAAAATATCATTAGTTTTGTTCATTAGTTTTGAAATCAGTTACATAGGTCACATCAATGCTTTCATCCATACCAAGTTTGCAGATTTACAATTTGGCAATGGTTTGAACGACTTCAATATTGTAAAACAACTGTTGGTGCTTCTGTAGTCACACACTTTTGAAGATTGGGTTAACAGAAATATTGGGACTTCCATCACAAATGTAAAAAAAAAGAACATTAAAAAAAATCAAAATAGATAGCTTGATTTGAGCAAGATTAGAACTTAAACAAGAGTGCCGCTAAGGCGGGCACATAATACGCCCGCCTATAACGCAGAAAATGGAGTTATTGGTCAAGCAAGAAAAGTGAAAAGAGGCGACTTCACCTTTGACCTTAAACTCATTAGAATTGCTGGAATCTATGCTAGTATCATACACACCAAATTATATGAGCCTCGGTTAAGTTCAACTAAAGTTATCGTGTGAACAAGGACTTCAGAAGGGTAAGATGAAAATATGTCACTGTGATCTTGACCTTTGACCTATTGACCTCAAAATCAATAGGCTTCCTGAGATCCATGCTAGTAGCATACACACCAAATTATATGAGCCTAGGTTAAGATGACAACACGTCATTGCGACCTTTGGACCTAAAAATTGATAGACTTCCTGGGATCCATGCTAGTATCATACACACCAAATATTATGAGCCTAGGTTGAGTTAAACTGAAGTTATCACATTTACAAGGACTTCAGAAGGGTATGAAAACATGTCAATGTGACCTTGACCTTTGACCTTTTGACCTCAAAATCGTTAGGCTTCCCGGGATTCATGTTAGTATCATACACACCAAATTATATGAGCCTAGATTTTGTTATACTGAAGTTATCGCGTTTACAAGAACTGCAGAAGGGTAAGATGAAAATATGTCACTGTGACCTTGACCTTTGATCTCAAGATCAATAGGCTTCCTGGGATTCATGCTAGTATCATACACACCAAATTATATGAGCCTAGGTTAAGTTAAACTTAAGTTATCGCGTTTACAAGGACTTCAGAAGGGTAAGATGAAAACATGTCACACGTCGCGTCAAGGACAGGCGTATAATAAAATCTAAATCTAAATCTATAAAAATTAATGGAAATTGAGAAAATGAGACTATTGGTGCCAAATCATAAATGGAACACATATTGCCTTGCTGTGAAACTGAATTTTGATGAGTTTTGATTTAAAAAAGAAACTTATATATATATATATACATATAAATATAAATATCAAACTTGGAATGGGTTTATTTGGGTTTGGGGTATGCTAAACTTTGACAAAAATAAACTTCACATGACTTTTGATGTTGGATGTCTTGGAACCAATATATAGCAGATTCACCCTCTTTTCAAATTTGTCTTGAATAACTGTAATACAACAATCTATAGAAGACAATGAACTACATGTACTCCCATCTTGGATTTTCCTTACATCCTAAAGTTGGATTAAAATTTACTCATCCTCTATTCTCAAGGCAAGGTAAATTATAGGAAACAAAACAAAACTAAACTTAAAAAATCTGGGCATCAAAGGCAGAAAGCATAAAATGTGAATAATAAAACTATTGAAACTGAATACTTACCAGCATTTTCTCAGACATTTCACACTGATACAAGGTGCCAATTTCATCCTAAGGGAATTTAAATGAAACAAAAAAGGAAATATGAATGAATAAGCCTGTCTTTATTGTTATGAAAGAGAAACAATATATATTGACACAAAAATCATGATTTTGGTATTCCTGAAGAGTGTATAAAAATCTGTAAGATATGACACACATAGAGGCTACACAATTAATACCCGAGTAGTAGTTGCAGCAGCTATAATGATAAAGACAGTAATAGTTACGTAATTTACACAGTGCTTTATATTGTGACTGCAATAAATCACTTTTAACTGGATCAAGCATGTGACAAAGACCCACTTCCACGAGGCAGGAAAACCATTAGGCCCTCTGTCAAACGAGATGGCTTTGTCATCTTCCAGCCAGCATGTATAAGTACTGAATATCTATGAAGCAGTGCAGGAGATGGCAACCTCCAGCACATTGGACAGCACATCTAAAGGCAAATGGACTGTTTGATAGATTTTAGAAAGGAACAATTCTACTGGCCAAAACTATGGTGGCTTTGGCTAATCCAATAGCCGTCCCTTAACGAATAACTGAACAGTGCCTGTCAAGCTCAGTCTTCAAATCTGGTAAGTTTAATGAAGATTCTTCTCTTATATGCTGCTAGCACGCAAGATTGCTGTGCCAAAAAACATGGCATTTGTTTAAAAGACTGATGGAGGAGTGGTTTGGTAACATGGTTTGGTAACATAATTTCAACTATATTTTTGCTATACGGTGCATTTTACTCTTTATTAAAGAATACAGCATAATTTTGATGAAGACTGATTTATCAATCAAAGATTTGACAGAATATTCAATGTTTCATTTTCACTTTTCAGGTATGATGGCAGCCACAGAAATCTGCTTGGAGCAGCTGATGTTGTAGAAGACTGAAGAAAACTTCCAAGATGAGTTTGGAGGAGCTTCTGCCAAGATTGAGGCTTATGACCTTGATCCCCTTGATCGGCCGAAAAAAGAAAATGCCCTCAGAGGCTGGGAGGCCAAGCAAATGATTTACATCACAACAAACTCAAAGAGCTTTACAGACAGCAATTCTTTCATTTCCTTGGCCACCTGATGAGAGAGATGGAAGAAAGATTTGAAGTAGCATCAAACAAAGACCTAATAATAATAATAATAATGTCATATTTCACCCAGGGCAGCCACTTCAGTGCTGAAAACTGTTCTACCAGAGGGCCCTGCTTAACATGATAAAGTTATTATTACCCCGGCTTTAGCACGGCTACCTTGATCAGGCGCTTGAGCATTTAAGGAATTTCTTCCTACCGGTTACCCATTCACCTCACCAGGGTCGAGTGCAGCACATTGTGGATAAATTTCTTGAAGGAAAACATGCAATGGCTAGCATTTGAAGCCATGACCCTCTGTTTGAAAGGCAACCTGGCAACTTATGTTGAGCTTGAACGTGTTCTTGTGACTGGCATGATTGAGGGGCACTAAGAAGCAATCATCAAACATTATCTAGAATTGACAAGAAACCCTCTCTGGTTACAATGGCAGATGTTCCAGCAAAACAACAAAAGCTTCATAGTACTGTCTATGATGCCAAGATCGCTTTCCAGAAGATCTGCATTCCGAGGTGCAAGCCCTTTTCCCACATGTCAAGGCTCTTGTGAGACTATTTTTGGTTCAAGCATGTGTGAATGGAGATTTTGGGGTCTTCAACGACTGAAGTCATGGCTTCAGAAGTATGACACAATTAACAAAGGAACAAAATACGAAGAATATGCCACAGGCTACTGCACAAAACTTACTGTCCAATAAGGTACCATATTGAACAGTCTAATGCGCAAAAAAATACAATGCGTACAACAATGAATACAATAGGATGCAAAGCATAGAGCGCAATTATAACATCATCCTGAACTACTTATAGGGACAATATTCCACTCATCTTCGATTCATGGAATATTGGCCCTAACTCGTATCTCTGGTATTCCATTCTGTGCCACCCAATATAAAATAAATATTACACACTGATGGTTAAAAAAAATGTTGAGGAAATATTAAAAATGCAGTTGAATTTTTCACTTACATGTGGGCAGGTCCAAGCTATTGTCCCCTCTGAAGCCAAAATTAAATCTTTGCCTAAATCTAACATATTGTATGTCATTTTAAAGCTTATACTCTGAAGGTTTTTGCCCTATATTTTTTTTTCTTCTGAAAATGTAAAGTTAATGAATGCCAAGGTCACGATTCCAAGAAATCATTTATTAGTGTGACGTACGGGACATCACATTTTTTGATCTGCAGATAATGCAAATTATATATTTGAAAATATTTCTGTGGGGACTTGTAGTGCTAAGTTAATGCAAACATTTGAGAAAAAAAATTATTTTGAAAATTAATTAATTAAGTTAATTATCTGGTGTCCAACAGGCAGTGTCCCGTACATCACAATTTAGCATATGTTTTTTTAGATTCTAATTATGGAAAAGTTGAACAGTTTTCTTCACACCTTGGAGAGTTCTAATTTATATTACTATACATCCAAAACTTAAAGTGAATTTACTGAATCAATTGCATGTTTAATTATATCAGCTAATTAAGCTTTGTGACGTACGGGACAAATGTGTGACGTACGGGACACACCATACTTTATACATAGGATTTCTATGTAATTCGAATTAGGGTTATTTTTCAATTAGGAGCAAAGATGAAGTAAATTGAGATAAATGATATTATTTAAGTGGTTGAATATTGGTAAAAGGCTGATAATAAAGTTATGATTTGTAATAAATAACAAGGGTGCATATATTAGCATACTTGTAAACATATGTTATTAATTAAATATATCATAATTATAAGGTCATTAAGTTTTTTTGTGTTTTGTTTAATCATATACTATAATAGAAATATATATCAATCATAATAATCCATGTAAAACTTACTTACTTTGGTTTTCATCCAGTTAATTGTAAGTTTTGATGAAATTTCACTTTCCCCATTCGTTTTACACATGGACAAATGTCCCGTACGTCACAGCGCGAATGTTTATATTTTGAGCTATTACATAATAACAACAATGCGTTCTATCATTTCATCATGGCTAATGAAACTTGATAAGATACAAGATGAAAACATGATAATGAGAGATTTCCAGCTTATTCCAATTCACAGAGTTTTAATGACAAACTTTTTTTCAAAAAAATCAGCTTTTGTCTGGTCCCGTACGTCACAGCGCATATTAATTAAAATATTACATCGTTAATGGAATTGTAGATCACTAATTTTTTTACTGAATAAAGAGGGCACAACTGGCCTTCCAAAATCCATAAAAGATTCTCTGTTGTGCATTTATTCTTTATGTTACACAACTTTAAAGTCTCTAAATGTCCCGTACAGTACGTCACAAGTCAAATAGCTTGGACCTGCCCATGTATAAAGCATTTAAAAACCTGTTTTGGGGTTAAAACCATCTCAGAAATGATGGTAAGAGTGATCAAGTACAAAAAGTGATATACATAATAAGTTGTCATCTAACTAATTGTAATTTGTCTGTCATTTCATAGATTAAGAAGAAAACACTGCCAACCAAGATAGATTTTAGAAAGAAGAAACATTATTAAGTTGTATGCATTATGCTTAATTAACAGATCACTTTATATGGTACTGACAATTTTTTTTTTTTTGTCTTTCTTTTGTATGATTTATATTAGGCATACCAGTACTTGTAACATAAATTAGAATTTTGAAAATTATTTTAGTACACTGCAATAATGAATTAATTTCCAAGAAAACTAAAGAATTTAGCATGCATATCAACCACTACAAAATATTTCAACTTATGATTTTCAGCAAGGGTCATTTTGAAAGCTCCCCATCCTCAAAAATATTTCCTCAAAAATATTTGAGTCAGTCATCTCCCCCCCCCCCCCCCATCCATGAATACAGATCGACACCATTGCATTCGATATTCCACTCACATCATCTGAAGACATGTTCAGTAAAATTGATCGAATACTAGTATAATAACATATCAGCCATTGCTCTCTCAGCAATGCCCCAGTCACATGGAATGTGCAAACTTCTCTGCATACATATTCACATAGAGCGTGCAATGAAACGCTCAAGAGCGCCCCACAGCGTTGGGTAAGTATACATTTGTCAGCCTTCGCATATCGCCATTTTAATTTTAGGCTGTGTACAAAACATATGAGGGAAATGGTGAAGGGGTAGAGGAATAGAAGATTTTTACATTTTAAGATTTTGTTTCTTAATAATAAAAATAATTTGCATTTATATAGCGCTTTATGAATCTACGACTGTTCAAAGCGCTTCACAATTATTATTACCCGATCACTGGATTCATAGCATTCCAAGCACCCTGTTAGGCGCACACTTGCTAAACCAACCACAATGACGGTTGTTTCCTACCGGTACCCAATTAGCACCTGGGTGAGAGTGGCAAAGTGTGGATTGACGCCTTGCCATGTGTGTAATATGTGATAGCTTAGCACTTGCCAGCTATCAAATGCTTTTTTCATACAAGCAATTGTTTGCTTTTGTACATACAGCTTATCATCTCAACTCACCTCAGTTAAGTAGTTAGCCATTAAACCTCTCCCACAGCCAAGATCTACAGCTACTGGAAACTTTCTGCAAAATAAGAAAAGACAACATATATTAATCAAAATTAATACGTGAAAGGGACATAAGTCTATTTCTCAATGATTTTTTAAAATTAAAGATGGATCTCTTTTAGCTAAGTTAATGTAGCATACACTATTTTTTTTTCAACCTGCCATACAAGAAAATTGCATCAATTGACTAAAAACAATACACAAGTGGAGCGCCTCTGGCAGTCTCACCTGCATCACGCGATTCAATATAGCAGCAGAGCTGACTTTGAAAACTACTATAAAATAATTATTCACAAAAACAGCATTTATATAATGATACAATACTACTTCATTGACAATAAATGACATTTGACCTTGATCATGCAACCCAAGACTTGTCAGTAATACTTGATTACCCCTATATCCACATTTTATAAACTAAATCTATAAACTTTGAAAGTTATGACAGCAATCTAATAATTACCTCTAAAATGGCCAAAGTTCATTGACCTTAAATGACCTTTGACCTTGATTGTGTGACCTGAAACTTACACAGGATGTGTAGTGATACTTGATTACTCTTATGTCCAAGTTTCATGAATCAGATCCATAACATTTTAAAGTTATGATGGTAATTCAACAAATACCCCCAATTTGACCAAAGTTCATTGACCCTAAATGACCTTTGACCTTGGTCATGTGACTCAAAACTCAGGCAGGATGTTCAGTAATATTTGATTAACCTTAAGTCCAAGTTTCATGAACTAGGTCCATATGTTTTCTAAGTTATGATGACATTTCAAAAACTTAACCTTAAGGTTAAGAGTTTGATGTTGATTCCCCCAACATGGTCAAGTTCATTGACCCTAAATGACCTTTGACCTTGGTCATGTGACTCAAAACTCAGGCAGGATGTTCAGTAATACTTGATTAACCTTATGGCAAAGTTTCATGAACTAGGTCCATTACTTTAATTCTAAGTTATGCTATCATTTCAAAAACTTAACCTTCGGTTAAGATTTGGCGTTGACGCCGCTGCCGCCACCGTCGGAAAAGCGGCGCCTATAGTCTCACTCTGCTTCGCAGGTGAGACAAAAATGGAAATGAGTTCAAAGCCTTCTTTTATAAACATCACCCAGTATTCATATTAGTCTATAAATTTGAAATGTCATAGTTCCACTGAGGCACAATTTGCTATGAACATACATGAAGGTCAATTCACCATGATGAAGATATAGTTTGAAATGGGCTTTGGCATAGGCTAAGCAGAAATTAAAGTAAAATAGATTACAATTGGCAACTGCTTTATGTACTATAAGAAATATGTATTATCATTTTCAATACTATTAATTCATTACCTATTGATAATCATTATAGTTCTACTTCAAGATTAATATGATTTTGAAGACACTAAATTATTACATGCTAGTTCTTATGATCTCTTCGTTATTTACCTTGTCACATCTCTAATTCTGTCCACCATTCGATAAGCTATCTGATGAAAAAAAAAAGTGTACATTTGAATTTAGGTTACTTCAATGACCCCACAAAGGGAAGGAACAACAAGGGTTTAAGTTCAATTTAAAAAAGAAAAATTATTTGTTTGGGAGTAGAACGTCATATTTTTCCATAATATCAAACACAGCTAGCAATTTTTTTTTTTCAATTAAAATCTCATTTGTTTTGTAGTTCCACAATAAGTTTATCAAATGCATACATTTTGTATCAAAGGAAACAAAATTGATTCACATCACATCAAGTAGTTAAGATTGATTGATAATCTCCACATTTAATCTCCCTTAGATAAGTAATTGGGAATCAGCTTCTAACTCTCCTTCATTTATCATATTTGTGACTTTGATCAAAGGGTCATACATGTACCAGGGGTATTTCATAAATATTTAGTTGTATGATTTCTTTATAGATCTGGCATATTCACAGCACTCAAAATTTAAATATTATGAAACAAATTGAGTTCATTCAATAGCACACCACTAAAATATATGTACTTTATGAAATTTAGTTACCACAAATATTTGGATATCAAGTAAACTTCACAAATTTCAAAGAGCATAGTTTAGGCCTGTTGTTCTGAACTAGATAAGAGCCATGTTGGTCAGTGATATTAGTTTTAGTATTTGAGAGAGGTACATGTATTAACGACTCACGTATCCATACATAAGTGCTGTATGAGCACTTACTTTATTTCTAGCTCTTTGTCCTTTCATTATTCTGTTTTTTTTTAAAGATTTTAAGAAAATATCAATTTCATTGAATTTCCATGAGAATTGTTGACAAATTGCTTTACCTCCAATTTTAATTTAGAACTCTTTGAAATAAATTGACATTAAACAAAAAAAAAGTCAAATACAAGTAAAATAAAGTCAACCAATCAAAATTACAAACTCTGATTATTATCATTAATTATTCAAATGCATTCGAAAGACAAATCAAACCTTACTATCTATTTTAGTCATGTACTGCAAATCTAATCTATTTCATTATTATCTTACTTTTGCCATCTTAAGTCAAAGCTATTGAACTCAAATCAGATTTATATTAGGCAAGGTTGGGAATAAAAAACTGTATGAGGAGAAGGTTTAAGGTCAGATAATAGGTTTAATTACTTCATCTTTGATGTAGTCATACACCTCTACATCTTTTGCCATTGCAGCCCTGTCCCTCTGTTTCCTCTTAGTCTTGCGATCAAAGACATTCATCACACTCTCCCCTCTAGCTGGATGACAGAGATATGAAGAGGTTGACAGGTTTCTCTCCAATGATCTTCTTGTGACAAACATGTTCCTTTGGTCTCGAAACAATTGTTGATATCTTGAAAGATGCCGAATTCCACATTCAGATGCCAGGTGTTTTGGATCGATCTTTTTTCTATGAGAGCAAAGGTAATCATTTACCATCCTCATCATTCTAGAAACCTTTTGGCTAAATGATGGAGGAGCAAGAAGACTCCTGAGGGAAGTTCTTTGTCTATGGGTGCCTTGGTGATTATACATGGTGTCCGTCCCAGGGCTCTCTAAAGTCCTGATGCCTAAACGCTTTTCTTTTAGAAAGTGTTGATATCCTGATGCTAATAAGCTTCTTTTCCCTCCGACTTTCTGTTTTGTTTGAAGAAGACATGAAGTCTTTCCTTTCCAAGCTGATCCTGCTAGAGAGGTCCTGGTCTGAAATGATGCCGAGAGGACACCAGACCAATACTGGCAATTATGGAACATGGCTGACTTTCCTGTTTTACGGAAGCTCAATCCTGTGAAATAAAATGAAAAAACGAAACACACAATAAGATTTTTATAAATGTAATTAGTACATGTAGATGACAAGTAGAGACACATTATCTTGCTGTGACCTTGAAATTTAAATGATAGTACTTTGTAAAGAAAAAATCAGATGATCTTTGTTTCAGACTAGTACCAGTGACATTAATTAGTCCCAGTCTTGATCTCTAACAGTACAAATTTAAAGGAAACCAAAACCCAAGAAGAGAAGCAATCATATTGGAAAGAGTAAAATGAGAGGAACAATTAAAAAAAAAAGTTTCATCAAAAATTGGTTATGAAAAAACAAGTTATGGATGTTTAAAAAGTCTTGTTGTACTTTCTATGTGGATCCTCAAATTGGCTAACGTGCTGCAAAATGGCTGATTTTGTGGACAACTCTCCATTTGTTTTGTACACATATTTTCAGATTTTCCCCTTTATTTTACATATTTCACATTATCACCTCCTGACCTTGACATATATGGTGTGGATTATATTTTCCCATGACATATGTTGTGCTCAGAAGGAGGCAAGATGCAATTTGAAAGATAATGAGGAAAATCTGAAAATTTGTGTACAAAACAAATGGAGAGTTGTCCACAAAATCAGCCATTTTGAAGCACGTTTGCCAATTTGAGAATGCCCATAGAAAGTACAGCAAGAGTTTTCAAACTCTCATAACTTGCTTATTTCATAACAAATTTTGATGAAACTCCTTTTAAATTGTTCCTCTCATTTTACTCTTTCTAATAAGATTGCTTCTCTTCTTGGGTTTTGGTTTCCTTTAATTCAGCATTACTGTGGCAGCCCCCCTAAAAGACTATAATGCTCTAGGAGCTTATTATACATGTATAAGGCCTACATATAGAGAGTTTACAAAGATCTTACCTAAAATAATACACGAAGCTTAGTTTAATAGCATTCATCGAATGAATCAGGTTATATAAGAGTTTTTCTTTATATGGCTATATTAGCCGATATACCCAGAAATCTATAAATTAGCAAGAATCCTACCTAGGAATATAAATGGAAATAGAAAACACATAGCAGAATGCAGGATTGTACATGTATAATTTCTAGAGAGCAGAGGTGTAAAGCCTTTAGAGCACACAATATTGAAATAATCTGCTCATGGTCTAGTCGTAGAAGAGAGTCTAAAATCTGCTGCTTAACTACAGCAGCTATGGAGAAAGGGTACACTTTTGCACCCTCCTCAATTACTCAAAAATTTTGCTTTTTGATGGGGTAAAGTGGAAGAAATAATAAAGATATATTTCTATTGAATACATTCAGCTTACCACCTTTCTGAAAGTGAAAGATATGCTGGAAATTAGCGAATTTCGATGACAAATAGATCAGGATCAGCCAGGTTCTTCTTCTTCGATCGCTGTCAGCACAGCTACAGCTGAGCGTATGAACGTGCAAGACAATCCGCTGGCACGTCCGTTCGTTCAGCTGTAGCTGACAAAGAAAGGTGGTAAGCTGATTGTGTTTGATATAGACTTAAATTTATCTATATTATTTTTTTGTTTTTCCCCCCGTCAAAAAGCAAAATTTAGGAGTAGATCTAGATCTAATCAAGGAGGGTCAACCAAAAGTGCACCCTTTTTCCATAGATGCTGTAGTTATGTGGCGGTTGTTTGCTCCACCATTACGAGCCCAATGGCCGTCATCCGTCTGTGTAGGACAAAAAAAATCAGAAAATGTGAAAATCTCAGAAGAAACAGTACATTCGTATAGATCCAAGTCTAACAGCCATGCCCCATGCCCATGGTAGACAGCTGGCAGCCATATGATTCGAGGACTTTTTATAAACATTTTTTTTTTAATTTCTCCTCGTACACGTTAGGGGGTTAATGATACAAAATCCCCCCGATGGGGCTCTTCGATTTTTGTCTTTATTTCACAAAAAATATATAAAACTAGTGGAGCGCCTCTGGCAGTCTCATCTGCATCGCGCGATTCTATAGCAGCAGTACTGACTTTGAAAACTACTATAAAACAATTATTCACAAAAAAAACCATTCATGATACAATACTACGTTCATTGACAATAATTGACATTTGACCTTGATCATGCGACCTAAGACTTGTCAGTGATACTTGATTACCCCTATATCCACAATTATAAACTATATCTATAAACTTTGAAAGTTATGACAGCAATCTAATAATTACTTCCAAATGGCCAAATTCAATAACCTTAAATGACCTTTGACTTTGGTCATGTGACCTGAAACTCGCACTGGATGTTCAGTGATACTTGATTACTCTTATGTCCAAGTTTCATGAACCAGATCCATAAACTTTCAGAGTTATGATGGTAATTCAACAGATACCCCCAACATGGCCAAAGTTCATTGACCTTTGACCTTGGTCATGTGACCTGAAATTCGCACAGGATGTTCAGTGATACTAGATTACTCATGTCCAAGTTTGATGAATCAGATCCATAAACTTTCAAAGGTATGATGGTAATTCAACAGATACCCCCCACATGGCCGAAGTTTGTTGACCTTTGACCTTGGTCATGTGACCTGAAATTCGCACAGGATGTTCAGTGATAATTGATGACTCTTATATCAAAGTTTTATGAACTAGACTAATAACCTTTCAAAGTTATGATGGTAATTCAACAAATACCCCCAACTTGGCCAAAGTTCATTGACCTTAAATGACCTTTGACCTTGATCATGTGACCTGAAACTTGCACAGGAAGTTCAGAGATACTTGATTACTCTTATGTCCAAGTTTCATGAACTAGGTCCATATATTTTCTAAGTTATGATGACATTTCAAAAGCATAACCTTCGGTTAAGATTTTGATGTTGATTTCCCAACATGGTCTAAGTTCATTGACCTAAATGACCTTTGAACTTGGTCACGTGACCTAAAACTAAGGCAGGATGTTCAGTAATACTTGATTAACCTTATGGCCAAGTGTCATGAACTAGGCCCATTACACTCTCTAAGTTATGCTGTCACTTCAAAAACTTAACCTTCAGTTAAGATTTGGTGTTGATGCCGCACCGCCGCTGTCGGAAAAGCAGCACCCGCTTCGCAGGTGAGACAAAAACAAAGATATTACATTTTGGCCTTAATTTGCACCAAAACAGAAAAAAAAAAGTTAAAAAGAAAAAAACAGTAGGCCTAACGTGACTTAGAATAGATCTACTTCGGCTGTCGCATGACTCCCACTTCCCTGGTTTATCCGAACTTAATATGCCATTGTCATCGAGTCCCTGTACAGATCAAGTTAGAAAGTCTTTCTCACTCTCTGTAATTACCGAACATAAAAAGTCACCGTCATATTAAAGCTTTTTGCCAAAAACTTAAAGAGCATTTTTGCCAAAATTTTGGTTTAAAACTTTACTTAGGCCCATGTCATGTGTTTTGATGTGGCAGAAATAACGTGATACTGATAAAATCTAAAAATCATGAACTTGACAAGTAGTAGTAAGGATTACATAGCAATGGAAAAGAGGAGACGAGAAAGGTAAGGAGTAGGATGTTTGACCGTAACTTCTAATTCGAGCCGAGTGACATTACGGTACGTCGGTTCTGCTGCGGAGACGAAGCCAATTCTTCCCCGTCTTCTCTGGCTGCGAGAAAAGTGGGGATACCTAGTCCTGTCTGCTGCTTTGCAATTGCAGTAAATTATTCAATCACGGTAGGCGAAACTTGTGGTTATAATTTCACAGACCTTAACCCTACCAAAAGAGAACCTATAAATCTATCGCATATTAATTAATTATATTGTATAATATCCCTGGATCTAGCTGTATATCGATGGGAAAAATAATCCTCCTCACCTTTTCCTGCGAGCTGCATTCCCGACTTCTTCTTCTTCTTCTTATGTTGGTTTGAGTGGCGATTAGTCATATTTGACTATTGTCGCCATTGACATTATTAATAAAAAATCTCACTTCTCACATAATAATATTATTACCAATATGATGTATACATATATAAAATATTTTTTTTGTATCCTTCTGATATGAAAGAGGATAATTATGATATGTACAAAAGTTTGCAGTAACTCTTGTCAAAATGGCATATAAACAAAACTTCACCAAAAACAAACCGCTATCTTCAGCTCAGTTCCAACTAGTTGCGCTTGCCCTGCCCTTTCAAAGATGCAATCATACCGGTCAGCACGGTACATTGTGCCGATTTTTCGGACATAAATGCCTAGGTCACCCATGCATAGACGAGGGGGCGCTAGTGTACCTGTGCTTACAGATGGGTTAAACATTAAAATAATTTGTTTCTTTTTTTTAAACAACAACAACAACAAGGCGAAAACACTTGTGGGCTTTGTTAGTTATATGTGCAGAATATATCATATTGTATATATTATATCATACATTATTATGTATATATATATATTTTTTCTTCTTTTCACATTAGACTTGTACAAGCATATCCATTCATATTTCTTATAGACAATACAATATTAAAATAGTACATCACTCCTTACTAAAACGTTTCGTTCTTGAAACGAAACGTAAAAATGCTTTCTGTATCCCTGGGTCATCTTTTTTTAAATACTCCATTATTTGTCCTGGCTGTGATTCATTCAATTCTACAAGGAGCATTGATCTTTCAATTATATATTTTGGACAATGTAAAAGATAATGTCTGACAGTTTCTACCTCAGGACATCTATCACAAAACCCTGTTGGATGGATCCCTAATCTTAGTAGATCTTGGTTAAGATCTACGACGAAGTTCTTGCGACTGCGTCTTCGACGTGGCAAGAAGAAAAGAAAATTCCCTGTATTAGCGCGACTTGAGACGAGACGGTCGCTGAATTCTCGAGGGCCACAGGAACGCGGTAAAGATTTGTTCAAATCGCGGTTGATGAACATACAATACTCATGGATCAAAATGAACCCCTTTCCCTTTCTTATTTTCCCATTCTAATGTTCCTATACATAATCATTTAAGTGGATGCACAACCCTAGACACAATTTTGTGACTGGGCCCTGGGGTGCTGATGTTGAATAATAATTATGCACTCAATTTTTTTTAAATGCCCCCCCCCCCCCATTAAAATATTTCAATTGCTTCAGACATTTTCTTAGCCTATGGCAAACACCAAATTGCTTTCAAAATTGTGCATCTCCAGCTATGGGAAAAGAGCCAGCCCCCCCCCCCCCCCATCTATAACAGTGGCACAATTACTCAAATTTGAAATTAAAATTATTATTTCTTTTCACAACATGGAGTGAATTCAAGGGAACAAGTCATCTGGTATCCCCGCCCCCTCTCCTCCATAGCCATCTCTCTTGTTTCTTAGCCCCCCTTAATTAATTTCCATCTCTTATTCTCACCCTGCACCCCCTCATACTGTTGTTTTAGAGCTTACACTTCAACAATGTAGTGATATTCACAAGACCCAGATTTATCTAGAATTATTACACAAACAAGCCACTTTTTCCCAATTCAAAATTCCAAAAGGGTCAATTAGGAGATTTCTATTTGGTTTCTAATGGCATAAATCACTTGGCCACTGCAACCATCCTACCTGTGGGAATCTACAGTTAGGACTATGGTATGCCAATGCTGTACAGAGCACACACTTAAAAAAATCATTAAAATATCAATTTTGTGACCAATATTACTAATTTCCTTACAGTTGCAATTTATTTTTCATTAGTAACTTGGGTATAATTTTTGTATTCACCAGAGCACTCAAAAACTTGAATTTTGGGCATATTTTTGTGTACGCCCTCTATTGGTGGAAAGTATGTATGGCAAGAAAATTTTCATTTTTCAATCTCTATTTTAAATTAAGAAAAAAATAATTTAAAGAATCAAATTTACTGAAGAACCAAGTTGTATGATGAATAGGTGTAATGGAAACTGTCAGTGTAAAAAAAAGCATTTGTCCCAAAGAAAAAGAGAGAATAAGCCAAACATTGCCACCCTTATTTTGCCACACATGGAGGTACAACAGAGAACAAGGTTATATCATAACCTTGTTCATTGAATGAGTGGCATAAATGAAATTCTACTATTAAAATAATGTTGGAAGGGGTGCAATTTTTTACTGATGCGAATTTTTCACAAATTTAATGGAAAAATCCATCCTATCAAATCAGTTTTAATAAAAGCGTGAAAAAAAAGAAGATATTGTCAAAGAAGTTTCACAAAATAAATTTAAGTTAATGAAATGGGATAGCTTAAAAAAATTGACTGTCATTTTGGATTTTCATCAAAATATCTGTTAGTACATGTTTCTATCATTTTGTCTGCTTTAATTAGATAAAAATTGGTATGAGTGACTTATTACCAATAAAACTATTGAATTTGCCCCTCTTAAACTACTGAACATGACTTTATACAGTATGTGCTATTCTTGATTTGTATCAATATACATGTTTATCTTTGTCTGTCTTCAGCTTGGTGGAGGGGGCTGTAACAAGTATACCCCCCCCCCTTCAGTCTCTGTTAGCAAGAATGGGATGATCAATGTGATTATCAAAGTAGAAAGCAGTGGCGGATCTAAGGAGGTCAAAGATGGCCAAAGTAAGAAATAAATATACAGAAATATAATTTTTTAGACAGGAAACAGGAAACTTTTGACTTTTGATTACCTAGGTTCAAGACACTTTCAGAGTAATTTTGAAGATGAGAACCAATGCACTACAATCACAAAAAGAGTGGGTGTTTCACAAAGATTTATAAGTGACTATAAGTGGAATTGCTCTTGAATTTCCATTTGAATGTGGTATTAACATTAACACACCTCCACATTGGTCAGATCATGCTTAGAGGGCAAAGGCTAAGTACTGCATATCCACCAATAAGATCACTTGTGAAATAGCATGTGCATGTTGGCACCTAACCATGATGTCAAGTCATACCAGTAATTAATCCATGTGTTTAGGTCATGTGCATAAGCAATATATATATATATATATATATACATATATATATATATATATATACATATATATATATATATATATATTTGTGTGTGTGAAATTATACATGTACAACAGCAGCTTTGGCAACTCTTTTTATTTTAATATTTTTGCCTCCGACGAAGATTCTGCTAGGATCGAAAGCTTAGGCCCCTTTTTGACTTTTTAAATATTTTGTGAAAGAAATGGATGAAGAGAACAATGGCAGGCGTAGCTTAAATCAAAGCAATAGCTTTGATCCAGCGGAGGCATGGCGACTTGTCATTGTTCAAAACCCACCTACACCCAACAAAGGAAAAATCTGTCTTCTGACGGTCAATCGGATCGGGGTCGCCCTAGCCACTAACCTGTCTCTGTGGTCTAGTGGTTAAGGCACCAGCGTTCAAAGCTGGGGGCCCGGGTTCGATTACTGGCAGAGACATTTTTTCGACATCACCAATTTTTCCAAAAGGCAGATAGCTCTGGGGAACCTTGATTTAAGCTACTACTATCATTGTTCTATTCATCCATTTTTTTTACAAATATATAAACAAGAATCAAATTACAAAGTGCGGTATTACTTATAAATGTACACAACATTTTATTAAATACACAATTTAATAAAATAATACAAAGCAAGGAACTAGATTCCACGCCAAAAGTAAAGCATTGTCTCATCTGCATGTCACTTTGAGTAAGGATACATGTATCTCAAATACTAAAGCGATGGGTATAATTCTCATAGCTATGGAAAATTGACCCTAGGTTATATCATGCTTTTATAAAGCGCTTGATGTGTACTCATTCATCAAGTACGCATGATTCTAATCCTGTAGAGAAAAAGTTGTTACAAAGTCCTGAAATTTAAAACTAGCACATCAATGATGTGGAGCTCATCCATCATTTCGCAACGAAATTTAACACAATTTTAATTTCAGCCCAGTTGACACTGTAGTGAATTATATTGGTGAAATAAATTGAGGATATAGAATTGAAATTGATGAAGAAATGACATAGAAGCATTTTTTGTGATCTATGAATAAATTTCATATAAATTAAGCATAAATAACTTTCTAGTAAAAAGTTCTTAACTTTGTGTAGAACCTTGGTGAACCTCATGTAGCTCTCAGATGGAACAAAAATAATCAAAATCAATTAACAAATAAATGGGTAATTTTTTGGGAGTTTTGAAAATATATGAATAAATTAGCATATTTAATGAATTTCAAAATTCTTTGTTGAAATTTTGTATCACCACCTCGCGCTATCATATTAAGCAAACAAAATTGAAATTGATCAACAAATGAAGAAGAAAAAAACATTTTTTGTGATTTATGAATAAATTTTGCATAAATTAGCATAAATAATTTTCCAGACAAAATTTCAAAATTGTGTGTACAAGTTTGGTGAACCTCATGCAGCTCTACCAGATGGAAGAAAAAAAATCAAAATCTGTCAACAAATAAAGAAGAGGCATTTCCTGTGATTTCTGAATAAATTTCGCATAAATTAGCATAAATAATTTTCTACTGTAAATTTCAAAATTCTGTGTAAAAGTATGGTGAACCGCATGAATTTCTACCAGATGGAAGAAAAAGAAAATCAAAATCGGTCAACAATTAAAGAAGAAAAAGCATTTTATGTGAATTTTTAAAACTATGAATAATTTCGCATAAATTAGCATAAAAATTGTTCTAGTCAAAATTTCGAAATTCTGTGTAGAAGTGTGTAGAAGTTTGGTGAACCTCATGAAGCTCTACCAGATGGAAGCAAAAAATTCAAAATCGGTCCACAAAGAAGCATTTTTTGTGAATTTTGAAAAATGCGCATAAATTAGCATATTTAATGAATTTCAAAATTCTGTGTAGAAGTCTTGAATCCCCCACCTAGTGCTATCATATAAAGCAAACAGAATTGAAATCGGACTTGAAATGGCGAAGAAGTAGCATTTTGAAATTATGGACGGACGACAGACGACGGATGACAGACGACGGACAACGGACACCACGCCACGGCATCAGCTCATCTTGCCCTTCGGGCGGGATGAGCTAAAAATGTGATTATATGGGTATACAAAGAATCCCAAATAATTATGTTGTACAGTATCTTTGTCATAAATATTGAAAGAGTAACATAAAACCAGGCATCTCATAGAAGTCTGAAGTATAATTCTTGTTTTAGTCCAAAGATAAACCTTGGTTAATTATCAGTGATCACAATTCTTTTTCTTTTCTTTTGTCATAACATGCAAAAATAAATTGCATTACAGAAGTTACATTGAAAATATAAAGCTGCTGAAGGTTTCCAGCCCTTAAATACACATGTTGCATAGGTTGTGGTGCTCATGTTTGAGCACTGAGTAACCTCTATCATATAACATATCATTTTGCTACATGAAAAATTATGTGTAAGAATTTTTCCAAGCCAAACTACAGTATTTCTGAAGTCTCCAATAGTCCATTCAAGACCAAATGAAATTTTGTGGTTTGGGCTAATAATTTGGACAAAGAGTCATGAATATAGTATAAAGTATATTAAATGACAGAGAAAAATAGATCATACAAATAAACTGAGACTATACCCCATTCATTGGGACCTTCCACTGGATGGTAATTTTTTTTGGGGGGGGATGAAAGTAATCACTAAAATGGTCAAGTTGGCAATGCAATGAAACCTTCGAATTACTGTGCCAACATGCAAATTTTTAAATATTAAAGTTGTAAATCCATTCTCCATTTCTCTTTCTTTCGTCACCACCGAATCTAAAAGAAAATTGTAGCAACAAAAAAGACTTATGCTGCAAATCGAAGAATAAAATATCACAGAAAATAATTAATTGTCAATTCTAAGTAAAATGATTCAGGCAGAGTGGATTGTATGTTCATAAACATTAATGCTGTAGTCACACCAAAGAAACCGACTCCTAATCACCAACGGTATGGTATTCCCAATAATGCAATAGCTTTGATCGGTCTGGGGTCGGGTTCGTTGGTGTGACCGAAGCATCAGATGTCTTCCAAGAAAGTCATGCCAAACTCAAGGTTCACTGGAATAAGAAAACTGTAAAATCACATGCTATTTTTCACAAAGAATCTCAACAGTCAAATTTCAGAATGAAATCATCAAGTGGTCACTCAGAGTATACATTGACCTGTTGTCTACTGATGACAAGTGACTCTTGTTGAAGCCTTTGAGAATTAGGATAGCAGTAGTCATAGGGTCAACATGGCAAATACAGGGATAATACACTCATTTCTCTCTCTCTATCTCTCTCATTGTTTTCAGCTGACATTCTTGTCATCAAATGTTCAAGGAAAGCATCACTGTCCAATGTCCATGTATCTGCATCAACAGGATCAAACTTGCTTTTCCTTGAATGAAATCACATTCAGCCATCCTCTGAATCAAAATCTGTGATGGACTGCTTTCCCTGGTTCCTTCTCTTTAGGACTCGGTAAGTGGCTTGGTCTGTGGTCTGGTAGAAGGTCTGGGTTGGAAAGATAAAATATAACTGCTTTTAACATGTTTAGTGGAACTGAATGGACCCATACAAACCATGTATACAAAAATGAAAACATTAAAAAAGTTAATTCTGCTATAAATTCTTAAAGATCAAGGATTCAAGATTGCCTGCATGCTAATCTTCAAGAAATTTTTGAAAAATCTTAAAACCTCTTGCTGCAGATCTCCATGCTTCCACTCGGGCAATTTCACATCTCTTTGAAAATGAAAACAAACAATATGAAGACTAAATAATTACAAATACTAACAATAACAGTTGGGCAGCCAGAGTGTAAGATAGAAAAGGAATTTGACGTGTCCAAAGGACACAGATGCCCCCGCTTAACGCAATCAGAAATTCATTCAATATGATTGAACTTAATATCGTGCAGAAACCAATATGTATATTTATAATGAACAATTTAGACTTTTGACCTAAAGACTCACCCTTTCCATAATAATCTCTGACAGAAGATATGACAGTCAGGTCATTTGATGTGACCTGACTGTATTTTGGTGTCATCTACTCAGACACCAAACATTTTTAATATCTGGTGAATACTTCCAAAGTTATCTTGCAGAAACCAACTCGTATATACAGTGCGTCCCACAAAAAACGAAACCAAGATTTATCGATGATTTATCATAACTTAATCACAAATACAATAGACAAATGACCTACCATTTTAAAGCTTAGAATCTCCTCTTTCATCTGGTATTACTTAGATAATTCCTCATTCACGCATGAGCGAGCAAAAACAATTTGAAGAAAGGATACCAAAAACTCATTTGGTGGGCCGTATCTGGGTTTTAAAAAGAAAACCACATGACTAAAAAGTTCAATATCTGCTCTTTAATTTGATACCTCAATTGCAGAAAATGGTCAAGAAATAACAAAGTTCTGGTTATTTGAAATAAGGCTTGAATTTCAATAATTTCATAAAATGAAGAGGTTTTACAGGCTAGCGTTCAAACTCACTCGACATTCCGTTTTGTTGACGATCAGCCATGCATTAAGTCTTTTGTTACCATGCTATAGCTTCTGTGGCAAACCGGTGAAAACATGTTTATTTAATGAAATTATGGAAATACAAGCATTGTTTGGAGGGATCATAACTTTTTTACTTCTTGACCATTTTTTGTGATTAAGGTATCAAAGAAAAGAGCAGATATTGAACTTTTTAGTCATGTGATTTTCTTTTTGAAATTCAGATACCCCCCGCCAAATGAGTTTTTGGTATCCTTTCTTCAAATTGTTTTTGCTCACTCATGCGTGAATGAGGAATTATCTAAGTAATATCAGATGAAAGAGGAGATTCTAAGCTTTACATTGGTAGGTAATTTGTCTATTTTATTTATGATTAAGTTATGATAAATCATCGCTAAATCTCGGTTTTGTTTTTTCTGGGACGCACTGTATAATGAGCTGTGACCTTCGACCTGCAAACTCTGAGTTCGAACTTAGCCTGTATTTTGGTGTCATCTATCTACACACCAAATTTTTTTTAATCCGTTGAATATTTCATAAGTTATCATGCGGAAACCAACTCGCATATTTAATGAGCTGAGACCTTTGATCTTCGGACTCCGAATTCGAACTTAGCATGTATTTTGGTGTCATCTACCTACACACCCAATTTTTAAAAAATTTCATAAGTTATCATGCGGAAATCAACTTGCATATTTAATGAGCTGTGACCTTTGACCTGTGGACTCCGAATTCGAACATAGCCTGTATTTTGGTGTCATCTACCTACACACCCAATTTTTTAAAAATCTGTTGAATATTTCATAAGTTATCATGCGGAAACCAACTCGCATATTTAATGAGCTGAGACCTTTGATCTTCGTACTCCGAATTCGAACTTAGCATGTATTTTTGTGTCATCTACCTACACACCCAAATTTTTTTTAATCTGTTGAATATTTCATAATTTATCATGCCGAAACCAACTTGCTTATTTAATGAGCTATGACCTTTGACCTGCGGACTCCGAATTCGAACTTAGCCTGTATTTTGGTGTCATCTACCTACACACCAATTTTTTTTTAATCTGTTAAATATTTCATAAGTTATCATGCAGAAACCAACTCGCATATTCAATGAGCTGTGACCTTTGACCTGCAGACTCCGAATTCGAACTTAGCCTGTATATTGGTGACATCTACCTACACACCTAAAAAAAAATTTATCTGTTGAATATTTCATAAGTTATCATGCAGAAACCAACTCGCATATTTAATGAGCTGTGACCTTTGACCTGTGGACTCCGAATTCGAACTTAGCCTGTATGTTGGTGTCATCTACCTACACACCAAAAAAAATTTTAATCCGTTGAATATTTCATAAGTTATCATGCGGAAACCAACTCGCATATTAATGAGCTGTGACCTTTGACCTGCGGACTCTGAATTCAAACTTAGCCTGTATTCAGGTGTCATCTACCTACACACCAAAAAAAAATCCATTAAATATTTTTTGAGTTATTGCGCGGAAACCAAGTGGGGGGACATACGGACTTCATCTGCGGAGGCAAAAAAAGACGCCATTCGTCAATTCACATCTGTCCAAAGAGCAGCCCAAAACACAGATCAAGTATTTTCATTATGGACACAGGACTAATTCAAATGTATCTTGCAGCATTAACTGAACTAGATTTTAAACAATCAATGTGGACATTCTGAACTATAGTGAATGAATGATTCCGAGCAATTCATATATATATTCATTTCACATTTCTTTCATCTAAATGAATTGCACTGCTGGTTGTAAGTGCTCAATCAATCAATAAATGTTTTGTTCATGTGGAAGTGATTTGTAATGTAGGAAGTGTTGTGGTTAGTGTTTCTGGCTCTTGCCTTGGCAAAGCTGTCAATTCACACTTTGTCACTCTTCACCTACATGTAGGTGCTAAATGGGTACTCTTTAGGATGCCAAACCTAATTACATTTAATCATATTTGTAAGATTTTTTTCCAATCAGAATGTAGATCCCTCATTTTATAAAAAAAAATAATACCATGATAATCAGATATCTAAAAAATTGATACTTTCTAACTTAATAAAGTAAAGAGTAATAGTAGGCATATATCATCCATATGATATCATGTTAATGATTGAATACTTTCAGTTTAGTATACATTTAAAATTGTATAGAATATATATTTAACAAAACTTACATTTGACTCCCATACCAAGGGATTTCACAAGAATGCATTTTTACACTGTAGAGTAGTAGCATACATGTCAATATTGTTATCGTTATTTCTTCCATTACAGTGTTGCCAACCATTCAGTTTTTTAAGTTTGTATTTCGCAGAAAAAAATCAACGTTTAGAGTTTGGGATTTTGTGTATTAGTGTGTCAATTATTAATGTTATCATTATTTTATTATATATATATATATATAAATATATATATATATACATGTATATATATATATATATATATATATATATATATATTAAATATATATATATATACATGTATATATATATATATATATATATATATATAGATATATATATCCATTTATATATATTCTGGTTGAGCAAATCATAACACATGCAGGTGCAGTAATTCCTGAGGCTGAATTTTCTCTCAAGGTGTATGCACACCAGATTGCACAATTGTAAGTCCAAAAATGCCCAAAGCTCCCTATCGTGGAATTGGGGAAATCCCCCTCCCATACCCATCCCCTCTCCCCCCCCCCCCCTCGGTCACTCTGATCCCTTGGGCTTGGTCGCTTCACTTCCTTGAAATAATTGTTTTCTGCATTTCAAATGTTGGCAAGTCTGCCATTATTATCGTCATCGATCATCATTATCAATGGTTAATGGATTGGAGCCCAAACATAGAAAATTACTTCGGTTACCTGCAGCTAATGCTCTTTCCACACATTCTCGTAAGTGTAGCTGCTGCTTTGCACACACTCCAGTTATATCTCTTGGGAGGACATTTCCTTCATTGTCCACAAACTGGCTAAGTATCAGAACATCCTGTTCAGATTCAATGAAATGATGAAGATGATCACAAAATGGGTTACACAGCATGAAAATTATTTTAATTATATTTTTCACTCGTGTTCATTACTTTTTTCAAATGAATAGGCCAAGTCTTTAAAAGATTTTTTATGGGGGGGGGGGGGGTGTAAGATGCAATAGCCATGGTATATTGAACACATAAAAGCAATCATCTTTTAATATTAAAGAAACATACATGTATTTCATATAAAACAAAATATGAACAGTCAGACCACAGGTCTCAGCATGATTCATCCAAATCCTCTTGTGGCTAAATCAGCCTAAATACGAAATCTTGTGAATTGCATGAATCTTTCCTCAAAGAATTTAAGGACGTTCCAATATGTCTGTGCGCATCATGATCTGCGCATGTGTAATGCTAAGCACATTTCAGTCACAATGAATGAACAGCTTATTATGCTGTTATTGGTAACAGTTGATTTTTTATGTTACCTGCACTCCAAATGCACGCACATCTGATTTTGTGAAGCTAATTAGCTGAAAATAATCCATTAACCCAATTTTTAAATGCCTCTCAACTTCAGAGTACTTTACTTCGCAGTGTTGCAAAGTATAATGAATATAACAAGTTTGAATGGCAGAGGGGGGCTTGGAGTTTTTCCTCATCTACTACGCCTTGGCACATTTTTGGTGTTTTTGTTCTTACGTAACTGATACTATACAAACAAGCACATGAACCCCCATTTTTATATCTTAATGCACCTCTCTAGTATACTTTCTGAGGCTTCCTCTACAACTTTGCAAATTATGGTGAAAACAAAAGCACAACATTCATTGTATTTTACAATTTTGTTAGAAAATTTCAAGATTCTTTCTATTTTTCACACCATTATTTGAATTGAAGGTGCTACTATCCTTAAAGAGCAAATGAGTAGCAATATGAATGGACTCTCCATCTTAAGTCCTGTACAGACAATCATTTTAACAACATGTACATGTATACTGTAAGTTTGATGTGTGACTCAATGTTGTGATCCTACATGTACATCTACAGGTGCCAAATTCTTTTGATTGAGTAGACCTTGACAGCTTTCAATTGGGTGAATTTTAAAGCTCGAGAGCAAGAAATCATGAATATGACCCATGTTATTTTTTTGCAAACTTGGAGTTTATCAGCACTAAACTGTGCAAAAGTTGGTAAAAATAACATTGATTTCATTTTAAATGCGGAACGTCTTTAACCACTTTTTTTCTCAAGCAACACTGAAAAGATTATGTGACACTTTCTTGGTCATGCTTTTGTACAAAATAGTTTGATAAATTAAATAATTTCAGGCATTAAGAGATGCCTCAAATAGTGTTCTTCCCCTGTTTTCTCTTGATAATTGTGCAAAACTTTTTATTTCAAGCCTAAATAATACTTGTTATATCATCATAAAGTTGAAAAAAAAGTCTGTACTTTGAGCACAACGTCACTCTTGGATATGTGGCACCTTTTAATCGGGTCAAGATCACTCTTTTCCAACCAAGGTACAAAACCAGGATTCTAAAATTTCTGAGTAGTATGAAATCTAGAGTTCTGATTGGCTGAATAAGGTTTCAAAACAACCGGCGTGGGTAATTTGAAGAGAAATCAACACATGGGGAGTGTGACATTTGAGGGGCTACAGCATAGAAATGTTGGGTAGGTGTATCATTTGTTTGACCAATCAAAGTGCAGTATTCTTTTTCAAGGAACTAAATATAACTGGCCTGGGAAACGTGTGATCTTGACCTCATAACAAAAACAATCCTTCTTTTGAAACCAATACCATTTTAAGGCATACATGTAGATCTTTGATCAGTCTAAAAATCATTTGGGCTCAAACAAATATAATTAAAGTGACAGAACAACTTTTGTCTAGCCACTCAGATGAAAATAATAATTTTTTTTAATAATCATTTTCACATCAAAATTTTCACCTCTGTAATGTTTTAGGCCTAAATATATTAAACTAGAGTGTTGCTAAGGCGAACACATAATACACCCAATGGAGTTATTCGTCAAGCAAAAAAAGTGGAAGGTGGCGACTTCACCTTTGAACTTCTGATCTCAAAACTGAAGTTATCACGTTTACAAGTAAACGGATGGACAGACAGACGTACGGATGGATGGACAGACGTACGGATGGATGGACAGACGGACGGGCACTGAGTGTGATACCATAATACGTCCTGTCTACGACGGGTATATAACTAGGACGGGCTTATAAAGATTCTTCTTGGTTAAAATGAAACCAAAAACATGAAATCTGATAAATATTTAGAGCAGCAATGACCAAATTAGAAGAGACCTGTGCTTTTGTCCGCAGTCAGCACATTAAATATGCAAAACTTTTCTAGTCTTAAATATCACTTACATACATACATACATACATACATACATAACAAGTACTTATATAGCGCTTTACCAAAAATATGATCAAAGCACTTTACAATAAATAAATAATAATACACTTGGATGAAAGAACCTATGTTTTGACTGCCTGCTGAATGATTGAACTGTATTTAAGGTGAAGAGATGATCATTAAAGGTCAAGTCCACCCCAGAAAATTGTTAGTTCGAATCAATAGAGAAAAATCAAACAAAGAACACTGCAAATTTCATCGAAATCAGATGTAAAATAAGAAATATATGACATTTTTAAGTTTCGCTTATTTTTCAACAAGGCAAAAGCAATTTTGTGTCTCGCCCACTTATGAAAATAACCAGAAATATCGTGATTTGCGAGAGCACGCAAGATAATTATATCGAAACTTCATTGTGAAATGACTGGGATGGAATAACACTTGTCATGAGAGCCTTGCACATAAACTTTAATGTTGACCTGAAAATGACCTTTGACCTTACCATGTGACCTCAGACTGCAGCATTACATGCAGGTCCCCCAAGTCCATCTACCATCCAAGTTTGGTTGAAAAGCGACTTACGGTTGTGGAGTTATGTGTCATTATAGGTTTGTGACGGACGGACGACATTTGGATCCCTAAGTCTCGCCTTCACCTCTGGTGGGCGAGACAAAAACCAGTTAAATGCACAACTCAGCAATATGCAAATGAGAGTCGATGATGCCCTTCACTCACTATTTCTTTTGTTCCTTATTGTTTGAATTATACAATATTTCATTTTTTACAGATTTGACAATAAGGACCAACATGACTTAACCATAAACTGTTAAGATAATGGTAATTCCACATGTTCAGGGAGGAATAAAATTTAGTTTCACATGACAAGGAGAAAATAAAAAATTTTCATATTTCATATAATAAAATACAAAAGAAATAGTGAGTGGGAGACGTAATCGTTTTGCCAATTTGCATACCGACCAGGATGTGCATATGAACTGTTTTGTGAAATTAAGCGAAACTTTAAAATTTCATAACTTTTGTATTTTTCATCTGATTTTGATGAAATTTTCAGCGTTATGCTATTCAAGTCAACTTTTTGTTGGGGTGGACTTGTCTTTTAAGTGCTTTCTTAAAGGGTTCAACTGCTGCCTTGGTTATGATATATGTGAAATTGGTATCATATTCATCAGATTTATAAAGGGATCTCACTTTTCACAAAACATGAGGTTTCATGATCTAATCTTTCATGACAATGCATTCAATCTTTGAAAATTAGTATTCTTTGGAGTTATCCAAAGTATTACTATACTGTAATTTAAACTTACCTTGTAGGTGATGTGAAGGTTTCGACTGCATATTGGGCAAGCACCATGTGGGTTATCTATTGGGGAGTAACTATTCCCTGCTTCTTCATAGGATGCTTCAATCTATTAAAAAAAAAAGGAAATTGAATTCACAAATCCCTTATACTGAGTGCATTCCCAGACACAATTTTTAAATACATGTATGGCCAAATTTATGCATACAAATTAAGTTAACCACACAAAAGAAATTAGTCACAAATAAAACAAAAGGACTTACAACTCAAATGATTGAGAAATACAATGATAATCATAATGGTGGAAACTTATAAAGCACACAGGTCCACCTTTGGTGCCCATGGTGCTTCCAGAAACAATACAAGTGGAATGCCTCTGGTGGTCTCACCTGCATCACGCGATTCAATAAAGCAGCAGCACTGACTTTGAAAACTACTATAAAATTATTCACAAAAAACACCATTTATACAATGATACAATAATACGTTCATTGACATTTTACCTTGATCATGTGACCTAAAACTTGTCAGTGATACTTGATTACCCCTATATCCACATTTTATACACTACATCTCTAAACTTTGAAAGTTATGACATCAATCTAATAATTACCTCTATAATGGCCAAAGTTCAAATACCTTAAATGACCTTTGACCTTGATCATGTAACCTGAAACTCGCACAGGATTTTTAGTGATACTTGATTACTCTTATGTCCAAGTTTCATGAGTCAGATCCATAAACTTTCAAAGTTATGATGGTAATGAAACAGACACCCCCATTATGGCCAAAGTTCATAGATCTTTGACCTTGGTCATGTGACCTGAAGTGTGCACAGGATGTTCAGTGATACCTGATTACTCTTATGTCCAAGTTTTATGAACTAGACCAATGTACTTTCAAAGTTATGATGGTAATTCAACAAATACCCCCAATTTGGCCAAAGTTCATTGACCCTAAATGACCTTTGACCTTAATCATGTGACCTGAAACTTAAACAGGATGTTCAGTGATACTGGATTACTATTATCTCCAAGTTTCATGAATCAGATTCATAAACTTTCAAAGTTATGATGGTAATTCAACAAATACCCCCAATTCGGCCAAAGTTCATTGACCTTAAATGACCTTGGTCATGTGACATGAAACTCATGCAGGATGTTCAGTAATACTTGATTAACCTTATGCTTAAGTTTCATGAACTAAGTCCATATATTTTAAGTTATGAAGACATTTCAAAAACTTAACCTTAGGTTAAGATTTTGATGTTGATTCCCCCAACATGGCCTAAGTTCATTGACCCTAAATGACCTTTGGCTTTGACCTTGGTCATGTGGCATGAAACTCAGGCAGGATGTTCAGTAATACTTGATTAACCTTATGGCCAGGTTTCATGAACTAGGTCCATATACTTTCTAAGTTATGCTGCCATTTCAAAAACTTAACCTTAAGATTTGGTGTTGACGCCATCACCGCCGTCGCTGTCGGAAAAGCGGCACCTAAGTCTCGCTCTGCTATGCAGGTGAGACAAAAAGCAAATGAAATGTAGAATTTGAATTTTCCTGAATAAACACACTATTAAACTCTTAATGGGAGAACAAATAAGTTATCAGTTGGGACTTGAATATTTCTGTTGACGAAATTTGGTGTAATTGGATAGGCAATCGATTCCATAGCTTTGGTCCTATAACAGAAAATGCATGGTCCCCCATTTGTGTTTTGTTCTGGGTGTCTGGAGCAATAGAGCACCGGATGATGAGCAGAGACTATGTGAAGGCTGGTATTTTCAATAGAGCTGCGGAGATATGTGAGGAAGAGAGAATAAATTGAATGATGTATTAGTAAAAGAATTTTGAAGGTGATTCTTTTATCAACAGGCAGCCAATGTAAGGACTGGAGGATTGGCGAGATAGAGTCATACTTTTTAGTGTAGGTTAGGAGACAGGCAGCAGAGTTTTGTAGACGTTGAAGTTTTGTCAAATCTTTTTGTGGGAGGTCATATGTTGTTTATGCAACTCTAGACATTTCTTATGCACCTACAATTAACATACGAGCAATGCAGCCAGAGTGAAGGTAGTCTAGATCTAGACGTTAGTAGTTATTTATACTAACAAGAGTGTCGCTAAGGCGAGCACATAATACGCCTGCCTGTAAAGCGGAAAATGGAGTTATTGGTCAAACAAGAAAAGTGGAAGGTTGCGACTTCACCTTTGACCTTCTGACCTCAAAATCAATAGAATTGCTGATATCTATGCTAGTATCATACACACCATATTATATGAGCCTAGATTAAGTTAAACTGAAGTTATCGCATTTACAAGGACTGCAGAAGGGTAAGATGAAAACATGTGAGTGTGATCTTGACCTTTGACCTTTTGACCTCAAAATCAATAGGCTTCCTGGGATCAATGCTAGTATCATACACACCAAATTATATGAGCTTAGGTTAAGTTAAACTGCTTTTATCGCATTTACAAGTACTGCAGAAGGGTAAGGTGATAACATGTCACTGTGAGCTTGACCTTTGGACCTCAAAATCAAAAGGCTTCCTGGGATCTATGCTAGTTCATACACACCAAATTATATGAGCCTAGATTAAGTTTAACTGAAGTTATCGCATTTACAAGGACTGCAGAAGGGTAAGATGAAAACATGTCAGTGTGACCTTGACCTTTGACCTTTTGACCTGAAAATCGATAGGCTTCCTGGGATCTATGCTAGTATCATACACACCAAATTAGCTTAGGTCAAGTTAAACTCAAGTTATCGCGTTTACAAGGACTGCAGAACGGTAAGGTGATAACATGTCACTGTGACCTTGACCTTTTGACCTCAAAATCAATAAGGTTCCTGGGATCTATGCTGGTATCATACACACCAAATTATATGAGTCTAGATTAAGTTAAACTGAAGTTATCGCATTTTCAAGGACTGCAGAAGGGTAAGATGAAAACATGTCAGTGTGACCTTGACCTTTTGACCTCAAAATCAAAAGTCTTCCTGGGATCCATGCTAGTATCATACATACCAAATTATATGAGCCTAGATTAAGTTACATGTAAACTGAAGTTATCGCGTTTACAAGGACTGCAAAAGGGTAAGATGAAAACATGTCAGTGTGTCAGGAAAGAAATTTAATTATAAAATGTTTCAGTTTAAACATGTGTTCAACATATTTACTTGTCCAGGAGACCACCCCCCCCCCCCTTTAGAATACAAGTGTACCAGGTTGATGCCATATTTCGTATTAGGTATACTATAAGCATTTTCATACAGGTGTCATAAATAGCCAATACAGTGCTCTAGCATTTATAAATGTAGTTGACAGATGCACAGGAAGTGTCTTTTATTAATAAGAATGTGTTGCTTTATGCACATCTGTTATTTGAAATTCTTTGAATTACTTTATAGAAGTTTTACAGTTAGTCCTAGTAACGGTAGGGTATATTAGGAGGTTAATTTAAGTAATTCAGAGAGAACTCCCTAAGCTAGAATAGACTACAGATGTTCGTATAGGCAGTCTAAGTTAAAACTGAGGGACTACGTCGGTGACGAGATAACGACCCCAGCTGCCACCGGTTCTCCACCGACATGATTCGACACAATTCATGTCATCATTGGGGGCTCGATCTCGTCCACTAATTCGTTGAAGCCACATCTTTGATCTGAGGGCTACTCATCGAGGGGCAATATAGTCTGCGGAGGCCGAGGCCGAGTGGAAGAGACATCGCTAGCTGCGGAGGCCAGGAACTGGACCGACCACCAGGGCCGAGTGGGGCATGTCAGGCCAGATGAGATGATGGGGGCTAGAATCAACGATTACCGTTAAGTTAAGTTGTATTTTGTTATATCTGTGTATATTTTCATGTACAAATTATTGTAAAACCATCAAAAGAGAACATCAGAAAGATTGAAGAGATATGATTAAACCTTTTTAATAACTGTATTCATCAGTTCTACGTATTCTTTATTTGGTGTCAAGCAGCAGTAAGTAAATAATTAAAAAAAAGTCACTTCCCACGTGACACAGTGTGACTTTGAACTTTTTACCTTTTTACCTCAAAATCAATGGGCTTCCTGGGATCTATGCTAGTATCATACACACCAAATTTTATGAGCCGAGGATAAGTTAAACTGAAGTTATCCCGTTTACATGACTGCAGAAGGGTAAGAGGAAAATAGGTCACTGTGATCTTGACCTTTGGACCTCAAAATCAATAGGCTTCCTGGGATCCATGCTAGTATCATACACACCAAATTATATGAGCCTAGGTTAAGTCAAACTGAAGTTATCGCGTTTACAAGGAAAAGTTAACGGACGGATGGACACCGAGCGTGATACCATAATACGTCCCGTCTAGACGGGCGTATAAGAACTCTACTCTCTTATTATACACACCAATTTACTAGTCCTCCCACTTTTCACCTTCTTTGAGAGGACAAGTATATTGGTGTGTATATATGCAATGGACAAGTGTAGGATTTTTCAAACAAATAGCTAATAAAGACCGAGATAATTAGACTAGACTGAAGCCTGAACTAGACTTTATTTTGAACTGGGCATTATTCACGCAGGGATGATGTTGTACATGTCACTGTTTTGGGATGTTTGCATTAAACTTTGAGGTTGGCCACATAAGTGAATTGAGAGCGCCTTCAAAGCTCAATTAGATCTACACACGCATACACATTGGTCATGGTCTCACCTTTATTGTATCTCCGACCGTCTCTTCCGTAACTGTACAAAACAAAACAGACAAAAATTTTATGTCATAATCTGTCTTACAATTACCTCTAAATCAGGCATCTGATCAATAGACTGCAGGCACACATGTGCCATTCTTTGCAAATTTTATGTGATTAAAATTATGACAAATCTTGACTTAAATTAGTTATAACTCTCTGGGTTAGCCCACTCAAGGGTTTATTACATGCCACCACGCACAGAAAAATCAAGCCATAGATGTCGTGTGTTGTGGACGCCAGAAGTGGCGTCGCAGCAGGCGCGACCCACTAGTTAGAAATCCACTGCCAAACACGGTTCTTGGTGCGAGGTTAGTATACTAATACTAAAATCGCCTAAGTGTGAGAGGCCCTAGCCAAGGGCTGGCTAACCTAAATTAACATTAACCCTAGGCTAAATAAATCAATCCCACGATCATCTGCTAACTGGTCGCATTTCATAAGCTGGGTATGCAAAAAGGGTGGTGGAAGAACAATTTTCCACACGGTGCCATGGATAAATTATTGCTACATCACAGCATCTTGACCAAATTTATTAAGTAAGATCTCACTTTGAAGCTAGAACTAGGCAGGGTGCAACAAACCCGCTTGCCCGGGGCAAGTGAAAATGACGTGCGGGCAAGCATTTTTCAAAATCAATTGCCCGATCGGGCAAGTGGTTGTTTTGAAAATAAAATAATAAAATATCAGTAGACCATCTAAATTTCAATATCTTTTGGATAATCACAACTATCTCTCATATTAAGTCAAACCAGTAAAAAGAACAGTGGAAACTGATATAAAATCAGCGCCAATTACCAATAATCTATTGCCAGGTACCTCGTTCAAAAAACCGTGCCATTGCATCTTACGTTCTATGTGTGCAATTACTGCGCATGCGCTACTATCTTGCGCAATTTGCCGATGCAAACCCAAAAAACCCACCAAAAGTGGCTAAAATTTCACATTTTGCAAAAATCAATGAAATGGCCATCTATTTTCCATATTACCTTGAAATTGTTTTGATTTAGTTGGAAACTGCCGAAAAAAATGAAGATTATTCAGCTCTTTCTTGACTCTCTTTCTTGACTCTGATTGATGATGATGCTTACACTCGGTAAATGTTTTTTGTTATTGTGGTACCACATGTAGACTTTCATGTTGCATGAAAAAAAAACATGAAAGTCTACATGTGGGACTACAATAAAAAAAATACTGACCGAGTGTTATATCATAAAATGAAGAAAAGACAAGAGAGAGGTGAATATTCTTAATTTTCTTGATAGTTTCCAACTAATTAGAAAAAAATAAAATTCAAGGAAATATGGAAAATAAATGACCATTTCATGGATTTAAAGATGCAAAATGTGAAATTTAGCCACTCCACTTTTTTTTTTTTTCTCATCATAAAACGATCTTTTTCAGAGTCAATAAAGAGCTGAATATTTTTCACTGGCTTTGTTTATAGTTTCCAACTAAATCAAAACAATTATAAGGAAATTTGGCAAACAGATTAACATTCCGTGGATTTAAAGATGCAAAATATGAAATTTTAGCAACTTTTGGTTAAGGTTTTTTATTAAACTTAAACGCCCATTTATAAATAGCGAAAGGTTTTTTTCAAAATAAATGTAATGACTCAGGCCTACCTTGCTGAATAAACTTTTAAATGTGTGTTCTATTATACTATACATGATTCTCAATTGTTGTTATTTTGTATGACCTTTAAAAATAATAGTAGTGCCGTCATAATAAAATTATAAAACAAATTGGGCAAGCAGTTTTTTCTATCGGGTAAGCAAATTTTTTCATCACTTGCCCGACAGGGCAAGTGACAATAAAATTTTTTGTAGAGACCTGCTAGGCTAAATGTCTTATTATAAATTAGATTACAATATCGGGAACAAAAACTATAGCACATTAAGTTTGAAGTAACAGGGGTGGCGGAGCTAGTGGATGCGGTGAATGATAGAATGTTAATTAAACTTAATTAACAACTTAATATAATATGTAATAAGACAGTCAGCCTCATATTTCTAGGCAGCTTAAAAGCTGGGAACAAATAAATGTTATAAAAATTTGACAATTTTGAAAATATGCAGGAATAAAATACATGTGTATGTCGGCTCTGATCTGCAACCTAATCAATGAGTAAACTGGAGAAATTTTGTTAATTATCTGATTTGTAATCTTAATTTTTAGTACAAATGTTGTGTATCATTGCAACAAACATTCCTACCAATGCCAAGCATATAAAAAGTGACAGGTATTTGGGGCAAAAATGCAAAATTAAATATTGTTAATTTATTATTGTAACTAATATGCATACAATAACAGATTTAATCTTGATGTTACAAGATTAAAACTGCAAAATACGGCTTGTTATGATCGTCTGTGTTCGCGGAGCGGGGATGGCCGCACCCTTTAGAGAAAACCGGGGGGAGTTTTTCTGGAAAGGGTGGGTTGAGGGAGGGGAGTCACATAAACGCACCTTTCGGGACAACCGGGGGAGCTTTTCACGAAAGGCTGTGTTTAATAGTTTTCTGAACCAGTCGTTCCTATGAAAATTATTCATAACAAAATAACAACAATACAAACCCCTCAAAAAAAGTTTGGAAATCTAAGTTTGGCCATTAATTTCCCCCAACTACCAATTTCACAAAATGCATATTTCATATCATTCAAAAGATCATTTAATTCTCTTAAAATGATACCATGCTTGCTTTGATCATGCCATCACGAAAAGAGCAGGATTCAAAAGTGTTGGATGAGGTCTGAATTTAAAAGCTGCAAAACGAGCAGAAATAGTCATGAAGGGTCAATAAAGAACATGATTCTTTTGTCTGTGTCAATAGAGATGAAAATCCATTCAAATCAAGCCCCTGCTTCTTCATTTTTGATGTTTTGTTATGGTTTACGTAGTGATCCTTCTGTGAGATAACATGGTTTGAGGCGTGGTTTGAAATACCCATGCATGTTAGTTTGTTTGTGTTTGCTTGTGGCGAGGTGTGTTTGATTCCATGTTAATGTTGATGTTATGGTGCATGAAACAAAAGATATTGCTGATAAACTCATTCATCAACGCGGAAAAAAAGAACAGTGACTTTCAATATTGTGTAATTCTGCAACTTTTGAATTTTGAACTTGCCCCACATTTCAAGGCTATGCACCTCCATGTGAACCATAATCATATCATGTAGGGTATCAGTCCTTCACGTTTTTTAAATTTTCGTGGAGCTCAATAAATTGCTCTCCTTATTTTTTTGAGGAGCTCAATTGAGCTCCTCAGAATCGCTCTCCTTGAGGAGCTCAAATCAATTCAACACAATACATGTATGATAAATTGTAGATTTTTTCTTTACATCGTATATGCAATAGCTGTGTAGCTATTAATTAATCTGTGGTGAAACTAGGCCTGGGTCAATACGTTTACAAAACGTCACGCTCCTGCTAAAAAAAAAAAAAAAAAAAAAAATTATTTTGATTTACTATCAGAAAAATAAAGAATATTCACCTCTTTCCCGACTCTGATTTGAACTTGCACTCTGTAAATATTGTAGTCCCACATGTAGACTTTCATGGTGTTGCCATGAAAATCTACATATGGGACTACAATATTTACCGAGTTTAAATTCAAAACAGAGTCGGGTCCGTGTCGACATGTCGGAAACACTGAAAATATAACTCGCTCTCAGTGTTTACAACGTGTACACGACCGAAAAACACGCCGTGTACAAGTGCATCAAAAACGGACTTTCAAAACGGGCCTAATATTACTGAAGTAATTCTAGTGTAGTGAAACATATCAGTGGCGTAATGAGCCAAAATATTTGAGGGGGCTGAATATGGCATATTGGGCAAAATTAAAAGAAAAGTTGTGAGCGTGCAAAAATGTTGACATTTTTATCTTTAAAAAGAAATCAAATTACATGTATGGCATCATATTCAGAAAAAATATATTTCACAATTTTCTCTTTCCCTTTCTTTTTTTTTCTTGGTCGTGATTTTTTTGTTGGGGGGGGGGAAGAGCCCGAAGTCCCCCCCATCTGAACACCACTGAAGCAATTACTTTGAAACTGGCTTTCCTTCGCAAGCTGCTAGCTAGCACTAATATTATACATGTAGTTACCATGGTACGGCAAAACCTGGTTGACGCGTGCACCGCCAAGACTATTGAAATTAAATAAGCCTAAATAAAAATGCACAAAATTTGTGTTTTTTCCTTCTTTCCTTCCTTTTTTAAACCAAATGTCCGAAGTGTTCCAATGATGACACACATGGACCAGCACACACCCCCACACACAACATCACCTCATATATGGCCTCCATACCCTTGCACAAATTTACAGAGACACACAAATAAACAACTGGTACAAGAGACTACTAAGCACTGCCTTTCGTGAAAAGCTCCCCTGGTTGTCTCGAAAATGTGCATTATTTTGACTCCCCTATCTCAACCCGGCCTTTTGAGAAAAGCTCTCCCAGTTTTCTCGAAAGGGTGCGGCCACCCCCGCTCACGCAGACGATCGTAACAAGCTGCAAAATACTAAGGTGATCCAATGTTAACTTCTAACATCATGCGCAGCAGGTCCAATTTCAGAAAAACACATTTCAAAATTCATATTTACAATACATTGACGTGAGCTGTAATAATTAAACCAAAAGTTCGGTTTCTGTTATATTGGTTGTTCCGCTGAACTCCGTTGGCTCCACTCACCAAAGGCAATTACGAGAAATAAAAAAATAATTAAATGTTTAAAAAACTCCTCGAAACAGACGGCTGCCAGCTATGTAATAATTAGCTGTTAATTACATGTACTAAGTCATGTTAAGGAAAAATAAAGGTATTTTAGACGTAAAACTTTTTCATTATTTACAGAATGGTAATAGGCCTACCTAACGTTTTATATCAACAAATATTTTTTTGACCATTTTTACCCTGTTCACAAAATTATTTGGACCACCTTGTCCTTGACATAGCCTAACTAAACTCACTCACACTAGTAGAGGTTAGTATATAATACTATATATACTAACCTCGTACACCGAACCGTGTTTGACCCTTGATTTCGAAGTAGTCGGCAAACATCGCTTCATTGCTGAAGTAATATTTGCCGAAACTCCTTCTCGCTACTCACCGGGGCTCTTTCCGGTAAGTAGCAATACATTAAAAAATTAAAAATGTAATTTGAATATAATAATCGGTCAAAAAGAGCAAATTTCGCTTACCTCGGCCTGGAAAGTAACTTCGCTTGTCTCTTCTACGGAAATACAAGGAGGCCCGTTGGTGGCGCTAATAAATTTCACAACCTTGATTCAGCTCCTCGGTAATTTTATAACTGTGTCTAAATTCTTTGAATGCGCAATTCTTATGATTAATTTACTAATTATGGGCACCAATAAATGAAATACCTTCAAACGTGTCAAAAACATAATTCAAGATTATTATTGGCGATGATAACACTTTTCTGCAATTAATTTAAAACGATGACTAATAAAGAAAAATTGAAAAAAATATACGTGCCTGGAACGAAACCAGCAGTACAGGCTTTAACGAACATCAATAATACGGTATACCAAAGTCTTTACAATGAAAAGATTGGACACTTCACGGACTTTGCGTAATGACCTGCGTCAATTTGCGTGTAAAATAGTGTAGGTGCCTAGTCTTTCCCTTGTCGTGTCTTTGATATGAATATAAATCGCGCGCCCTCTTTAGACGAAAATTGATATCGGCGCTGACCAAATTTTATCTCCGTGAAATCTTCACTAAAGATCAAGAAAATATACATATTTTTTAGAAGAAACTTCAAGAAGTCACGGAAGGATCTAAATGATTGGGTAAGTGTCATACTCATAGCAGAATGTGAAATCCCTAAATTATGTGTGATGTTTTATGTAGGCGAAAGCCCAGTAGTATATGGATGTGTCGTGTGTGTTGCGTTATTATGAATGATATTCCTTCGCACGCGAGATGATATGACTTAATGAGCCCATGGGTGAAGTTGAGTCACCATGAACTAAACTTAGAGTTAGAGTTAGACTTAGTTAGATGTTAAGATTTATTTTACTACTTTTGTCTTTTTTACTGGGGCCA
This sequence comes from Lytechinus pictus, assembly GCF_037042905.1. NCBI lineage: Eukaryota > Metazoa > Echinodermata > Echinoidea > Temnopleuroida > Toxopneustidae > Lytechinus > Lytechinus pictus. Next base: position 21,310,846 of record NC_087251.1, read on the forward strand.
GATCTGTCTCATGACTTCAAATTCAGCACTACAATTTTCGTTTTGTAATAGTAGATCAAACGTTAGATTTATTTAGAGTTCTATATTAAAGTTACTGTTACTGTAGTGTTACTGTTAGATCGGCGCTAGTGTAGTTTCGCACCTCCCCGTTTAATGGTTTTCAAACATGTACAATCTCACCCTAAATAATTCACAACCTAAAATACTTGCATCTGAGCCTCCAATGTCCAGTAGAAGTTGAATATTTGCCGTTTTGACACTTTTTTTTACAAAGTTTTACACCTATTTCGGAATCACTCGGTCGCTTGAAGCTCAGCGCTGCACATAAGCAGTCGGTACGCGTACAGTACGTACCACCTAGTGAAGTGCAAGAAGAGCGAGTTTTTCTATGGTATCTTCAAAAAGATTTTTTTCCCCTCTTTCAGCTTGCACCAAGTATTACGGTAGTGGTTGTGCAGAGTGGTTGAAGGAAAGTTCTCTGACCTAGAGTTCAAAACAAGGCTCTACATTATTATTTCTTATTTCATCGCTAAATCTACGTGTATTCACATTTTTCACATTTCTTATTTCATTCAAAAAAATCACACACAGGCACACCCCACACACATACCTTCACACAACAAACATCAACCACTCTGCACAACCACTACCATAATACTTGGTGCAAGCTGAAAGAGGGGAAAAAAATCTTTTTGAAGATACCATAGAAAAACTCGCTCTTCTTGCACTTCACTCGGTGGTACGTACCAACTAACGTAGAGGGCAGCAACACACAAGCGTGTTGCTCTAAGGAAGGTCAACTCCGCTCGAATTTTGTGACCACTTTAAAAAATAAGGTGGGGTTTTGGGAAATTTGTCGAGTTGATTTCTTTTCATTTGTTAATTTCAAATATTTTTTAATGAACAATTATTAGATCGGTTATTCTGGGTATAAATATTAAAAATATTACTTTCATTTTTAAAGAAAATATTTAGCTTAAATAATCATGATTTTGACATTTTTCTTCATTTTGGAATATTAAGCCTGTGACGAGGATACCTCATATCTCTTATTTTCTTCTGCTGAATTTCGCTGCACCACTAATAAATGCATAGACAACTACCGTAATAATCGAGGTCATTTTTCTGGGCCGGTCGCGCAGCTAGCTAGTGACGTTGATGATGCGCTGGGGCTTCAGGCGACTCGTCATAGATCTAGCAACTTAGACAATGACGTCTAATTTGCCTGGCCTGATTTGAAGTGTAATGGCTTCAGGGCTGATGTTTATCAACGATGATTGTTCAAGGTTAGATTTCAAATTTTAAATGTCATTTGACTTTTAAGTCTATAAATCTGAAATAAAGGCGCTGTATCCCCGAAATCCGGGTCTAAATTTCAACTCTGAGTCCGAGACCATGGCATGGACGGCGAAAAAACAACCCATGCATCGGATGCATTGCATTGGCTGCGCGCTGCGCTGCAGCTGCACTGTGATGATGGGTTCAGCGAAGAGCTCAGAGAAAATAAGGTGGTTATATTCAATCCCGAAATGCTTTGCGAGTGGTCACAAAATCGTCTCGACGCAAATCACCTAATACAGCCGTCTGGTGAAATCGCTGATAACAACAATCACCGATTTGGTAATGATTTTAGTTTCCTGAAACTTATATTTGTAAAGTTTTAAATATCAAAGTATGTTTTTATATGTATGTGTATTCCTCAACATATTTTTTAAGTTATCTTTGATATTGTTGTAGTCATATTCTTTCATATTCGTTTTTTGATCGCTACTAATTTGTTGTTGTATTGGATCGGCATTTGATTTCTTCTTCTTCTTCTTCTTCTTCTTCCGGGTGTAGTACGGCAAATATTTCGTTGGCATGAACAATAAAATACGCGCGCAGCTCAGCTGCATGCGCGTATCGAGTTGACCTTCCTTATAGCAACACGCTTGTGTGTTGCTGCCCTCTACGTTCGTTGGTACGTACTGTACGCGTACCGACTGCTTACCGTATGTGCAGCGCTGAGCTTGATCAAGCGACCGAGTGATTCCGAAATAGGTGTAAAACTTTGTAAAAAAGTGTCAAAACGGCAAATATTCAACTTCTACTGGACTTTGGAGGCTCAGATGCAAGTATTTTAGGTTGTGAATTATTTAGGGTGAGATTGTACATGTTTGAAAACCATTAAACGGGGAGGTGCGAAACTACACTAGCGCCGTTAGATCTAAATTCATTCAGTTCAAATCATACATGTACAACCAATAACAACGATGTCTACGCGTGGGACTTAACAAACATGACAAAACATAGCCCCCCACCAAGTTGAATTTTAAGACTCGCCTCACCTTTTCTGAACTTTTCATGAGTAGAACTTGCACAATATGCTTTCAAACAATGATCCACACCTCTTCTTCTTTCAAGGCTACAAAATCGATGCAATTTCGTTACATTTCTAGTCAAAAGTAGAGCACTCGTTCTGACGGCCGCAGAAAACATGATGATGCCAGCTAGCAGCTTTAATTTGCGGCAGTCACGCTCTGCCGCGCCTCCACGTCCACCACACCGGCCGCCGCGCGCGCCCCGTGTAGCAAGCCCACGCGTGGTATAGCCGCATTGGGCATGCAGGCATGGCAGCGCAGGTACTGGGAGGGGGGGGGGGGGGTCATCTGTTGACGCAAGCAGGTTTTTTTAATCATTTTTATTTTTGCGAGAGGGGGAGGGGGGTCATACCCTTATAGGTCTATGCAGGTAATTACATTGTTTGTAGTCATATACATGTATAGTCAAACCATGCAGACAAATATTTTCTTTTGTTAGCAATGCCATTAAAATTAAGAGAGTTCACCCAAAATTAGCATACCGGTATATAGGCCTACAAGAATTAGAGCAAAAATTTTGATTTCGTGAATAAAAACAATTATTTCGTATAAAATAAAAAATAACTTTGATCAAAAACCAATCAAAGCATCCTTGAATATAGGGCTAATATACACTGGTGTGAAAGTGTGTTTGTGAGAGTGTGGGTGCGTGCAGTACTGGGTGCGTGTGTGTTGGAGTCATATCCTTGTGAAAGTGGGGGTTAATTTGTACAAGAAAATATAGGCATAACCTACGCTTCATGTTAAATGAACGATGGGGTACTGATGACAATGACCCAGAAAAATCAATGCTCTTAATAAAACAAAGAGGCAAGTAGGACAGCAATATTTCCCACACACTTTAACACTTTGAATTACATTAATTAAAATAGTAATCAAACATGATTTTTTTTTCGCAAATGAATTTTGCTCAAAATTTTGAATTTTTGCATTGTTTCTTAATATATTTTTTAATATTAAAATATTACATTTTTTCAATATTCCTTCTTTTTTTTCATTTGCATCATTGTGCTCATATCCACCTTTTTGGGGGAAAGTAATATTGTGGTCCGTCTAGTCGGTGATGGCCTATTATCATTTATTAATTTCACCCTTATTCCGATAATCATGATCCAATTTTTTTTTGTCATTCTCACTTTACCTTGCATAGTTGAACCATTAATTGAGCGAATGAACAAACTCTGGACTGTTATTTGCTCTTTATATTTCTTCCTTTTCTTCTAAAGTTTTACGTTTATTGGTTATATACCCTTATCATCCTCTGTAATGCTTATATTTACACGACTGAACCAACTTTTTCAAGGCTCGCTCATATTGATATTAACTGTAATTCATTACTTCATATCCGATATGACAACAAATCCATTACAACTTAACAATCGAAAAAAAAAATGAGAAGCCTTTAGCTGAATGATGGTAGTATTATGTACACGTTTGTCGTCCTTGGTGTGGGGTGTTCCCAAAATTTTGAATTTTCAAGTCAATTTATTGCTATCACTAGAGGAAATTGTCTGAATATATATATAACTCCCCTGTCTTTGACTAATATACAGATTAGACCCCTGCAAGTATTATTTGCATAAGTCATGTGTAAAGAGAAAATCGTTGATCACTTTCTTGACTTCTCTATCTCCACAAGTTATTATCAAACTCTTCATTTTATTGTTGCCTATACATAGTGCTACGAAACAATGTGTTTTAATAAAGAGTTTCAGTGTTTCATAAATGTTTATATTATAACCTTCACCCACTCCGTCACTTTATTCATCAAGGGGAACAATATTGGTGCCCCCCCCCCCCCCATTATGAATACCGATCGACACTGACATATGTCGTCATTGTTTTCATTTCAGATTTTTAAACACCAATTTTCACTTTGAAAAATTGAAAGATTGAAAAAAAAATAATAATCTGAATGGCCGTTATTCTACGGTGGGGCTAGCCCAGTAGCCTCATCATTCACAGGACAGCTTCTCCCAGACCGTCAGAAATTAACTAGAATCTTAAAAATACTTAACATAACAAAAACTAATCTGTCTGAGGGTCTCATTTTCTCCTACAGTCTAAGGGACCAGCGCAGTAGGCTCATCATTCACAGGACACCATCTCCAAGACAGAAATTAACTACATAACTACTAGGCGTTCCGTTCTTCTACAGTTTAAAGGATTAATTAGCCCAGTAGGCTTAGGGCACCATCTCCCAGACAAAATATCAAATTCAATTCATTTTTCTCAGTATAAAAACAACACCATAAATAGTACAAATATGATAAAAATCAAACAAAAACATAAATAAAGTATTACACTGAAAGGGTAGCAACCAAAAACAAATTAACCTTTTCTACGGCCGACCCAAATTAAACAGACATAGTATTTTTTTTAAATTAAGGCACAAAGAAAGGAATTTCCTAACAATCCATACAAACAAACATGCAAAATAATAATTAATTCGAAAATGAATAAGTAGTAATAATACCTCCTAAAAACTTGAAGAACACAAATATCCTTAATTTCCTTTGATAAAGCATTCACAATTAATATATGGTCCCTTATAAAAGATTGATTTTTGAAATTATTTGATTATTACTTTAGGTACGTTAACGGGATATTCAGGGCTAAAAATAATTAGGGCCTAAATCTAAATAAATAGAGTAAATCTCAATGAGCACAAAATGCTTAAGTTATCAATATCTGAGACTGATAACAAATAACGAATTTATGAATTATATTCAAGTTTAGCAATATTTTGTGAAAACATGTTATACACGCCTTCATGAATATGCATCAGATGGGCTGATATAATAGTCCCCATTCCTCGATTGCCCCTTTAACAAGTTATCTGACGAGGTGTTCCATTCTTTCAATTCAATTTAACTTATTATAATATAACCAAACTGCACACTATACTGGTCTGATTATATATTACAGATGAAATGGTTAACAATTGCATACATTTTCAAAGATAGATAATTACTGATAATTTTAAATAATGGTACATGCTCCTAAAAAAAGTTTATAATCATAAAAACATTCAAATAGAAGATAGTATTACACATATAAAAAAGACAAAAAACGTACACAAATGCACAAAAATCAGGTGATACTAATTTTACATTGCATGTACAGTTGAAGACCCCGGGATATTCCTATACTGGATTGGATCAGCTTGTGGAAGGAAAGTATTCCATATGATCAATTTATAAACATAACATTCTAATAATTTTGCCAACACCGGGGTTAGAGATATAGGTCTCAGATCGTTTTTGATAGACACAGGCGGGTTGATTATCGGTAATGAGATTACATTCGCTAATTTCCAGATAGGGGGAAATAACCTTCTTTGGGAGAAGAATTGATTATGGGCATACGGGTTCCGTAAGAATGTTAAATTTCTTTTCTTTTTTTTTTGGTGAGAATCCAGGAAGGTATTCCATCTGGACAAGGTTCCTTCGTTGCATCGATGGATCTCAGTTTTCTGTCTACATCATGATTATACAGGTATATGATATACTCATCGGTGGGGGTGATTCTGTTAAGGCTATGATTCAAGAGATTGCAGTAGGTGCAGATCTTTTGACGAGGCAAAGAAGGAGTTGATCACATGGGCCATGCCGGATTTGTAAATAAAGCATATAACATCTGCCCAGTGAAAAGCTTAACTTCTTCCCATCAGTTATTACGATTATTATCATCTAATTGACGTTGGTAGAACTGTTTTTCATACGGTTCACTTTATCCCCCCAAAAAAACTTATAAAGAATATTATGATTGTTTGTAATGCACGTTGACGCTTGGAAATCACTTTACGAACCTTAATTCATGGTTGCTGAATTCCCACTCCTGTCAAAATCTTGAAAGGGAGCTCATTCGCAGGACACCACCTCCTGGACAGAAGTTACAAATACTTACTTTAAAAAAATCTCGGCGTTCCATTCTTCTACAGTTTTAGAGGCTAACATAGTAGATTCATCATTCACAGGACACCATATCACAGACAAAAATTAACTACATTCTTACAAATACTTCAAGTTAAAAAAAAATCATAATGATCTGACTGGGCGTTCCGTTCTCTTACTGTTAAAGAGGTAAGACTAAGATGCTCGTCATTCACAGGACATCATTTCTCAGACAGAAATGAACTACGTTCTTACAAATACTTAAAACAAGTTTACCTCCCCCCCCCCCCCCCCCCCCATCAAAGTGTGGATTTGAATGAAAACGAGACAAATCCAACAAGCATAACGCTGAAAAAAAAATCATCAACGTCCGGTGTAAAATAAGTTATGACATTTTGAAGTTTCACATAATTTCATAAAACAGTTATGTGCACAACCTGGTGGGTATGCCAACGATGGGACTGATGACACCATCTTCTTACTATATTCTTTCAAATAATTAACATAAAAAATAATCTGACTATGACTTTCCATCTATCTACAGTTTGAAGGGGCAAGCCCAGTAGGCACATAATTCACAGGACACCGTCTCCTAGACAAAAGTTAACTACATTCTTACAATTTTGTAGCATGACAAAATTATATGACTGGGCGTTCCGTCTCCTACACTTTAAGGGGCAAACTCAGTAGGCTCATCATTCAAAGGACACCATCTTCCAAACAGAAATAAACTACATTCTTTCAAATACTTAACATGAAATAATTATCTGACTGGGCGTTCTGTTCTCCTATAGTTTAAGGGGCAAGGCCAGTAGGCTCATCATTCACAGGACACCATCTCCCAGACAGAAATAAACTACATTTTTACAAATACTCAATATGAAATAATAATCTGACTGTGCGTTCCGTTCTCCAACAGTTTAAGGGGCAAGCCCAGTAGGCTCATCATTCACAGGCCACCATCTCCCAGACAGAAATAACTACATTTTTACAAATACTCAATATAAAATAATAATATGACTCGGCGTTCCGTTCTCCTACAGTTTAAGGGGCAAGCCCAGTAGCCACATCATTCACAGGACACCATCTCCCAGACAGAAATAACTACATTTTTACAAATACTCAATATAAAATAATCTGACTGGGCGTTCCGTTCTCCTACAGTTTAAGGGGCAAGCCCAGTAGGCTCATCATTCACAGGACACCATCTCCCAGACAGAAATAAACTACAATTTTACAAATACTCAATATAAAATAATAATCTGACTGCGCGTTCCGTTCTCGTATAGTTTAAGGGGCAAGCCCAGTAGGCTCATCATTCACAGGACACCATCTCCCAGACAGAAATAAACTACATTTTTACAAATACTCAATATAAAATAATAATCTGACTGGGCGTTCCGTTCTCCTACAGTTTAAGGGGCAAGCCCAGTAGGCTCATCATTCACAGGACACCATCTCCCAGACAGAAATAACTACATTTTTACAAATACTCAATATAAAATAATAATATGACTGGGCGTTCCGTTCTCCTACAGTTTAAGGGGCAAGCCCAGTAGGCTCATCATTCACAGGACACCATTACCCAGACAGAAATAAAGTACATTTTTACAAATACTCAATATAAAATAATAATCTGACTGGGCGTTCCGTTCTCCTACAGTTTAAGGGGCAAGCCCAGTAGGCTCATCATTCACAGGACACCATCTCCCAGACAGAAATAAACTAAAATTTTACAAATACTCAATATAAAATAATAATCTGACTGCGCGTTCCGTTCTCGTATAGTTTAAGGGGCAAGCCCAGTAGGCTCATCATTCACAGGACACCATCTCCCAGACAGAAATAAAGTACATTTTTACAAATACTCAATATAAAAAAATAATCTGACTGGGCGTTCCGTTCTCCTACAGTTTAAGGGGCAAGTCCAGTAGGCACATCATTCATAGAACACCATCTCCCAGACAGAAATAACTACATTTTTACAAATACTCAATATAAAATAATAATATGACTGGGCGTTCCGTTCTCCTACAGTTTAAGGGGCAAGCCCTGTAGGCTCATCATTCACAGGACACCATCTCCCAGACAGAAATAAACTACAATTTTACAAATACTCAATATAAAATAATAATCTGACTGCGCGTTCCGTTCTCGTATAGTTTAAGGGGCAAGCCCAGTAGGCTCATCATTCACAGGACACCATCTCACAGACAGAAATAAACTACATTTTCACAAATACTCAACATAAAATATTTATATGACTGGGCGTTCCGTCTCCTACACTTTAAGGGGCAAACTCAGTAGGCTCATCATTCAAAGGACACCATCTTCCAAACAGAAATAAACTACATTCTTTCAAATACTTAACATGAAATAATTATCTGCCTGGGCGTTCTGTTCTCCTATAGTTTAAGGGGCAAGGCCAGTAGGCTCATCATTCACAGGACACCATCTCCCAGACAGAAATAAACTACATTTTTACAAATACTCAATATGAAATAATAATTTGACTGTGCGTTCCGTTCTCCTACAGTTTAAGGGGCAAGCCCAGTAGGCTCATCATTCACAGGACACCATCTCCCAGACAGAAATAACTACATTTTTACAAATACTCAATATAAAATAATAATATGACTCGGCGTTCCGTTCTCCTACAGTTTAAGGGGCAAGCCCAGTAGCCATATCATTCACAGGACACCATCTCCCAGACAGAAATAACTACATTTTTACAAATACTCTATATAAAATAATAATCTGACTGCGCGTTCCGTTCTCGTATAGTTTAAGGGACAAGCCCAGTAGGCTCATCATTCACAGGACACCATCTCCCAGACAGAAATAAAGTACATTTTTACAAATACTCAATATAAAAAAATAATCTGACTGGGCGTTCCGTTCTCCTACAGTTTAAGGGGCAAGTCCAGTAGGCACATCATTCATAGAACACCATCTCCCAGACAGAAATAACTACATTTTTACAAATACTCAATATAAAATAATAATATGACTGGGCGTTCCGTTCTCCTACAGTTTAAGGGGCAAGCCCTGTAGGCTCATCATTCACAGGACACCATCTCCCAGACAGAAATAAACTACAATTTTACAAATACTCAATATAAAATAATAATCTGACTGCGCGTTCCGTTCTCGTAAAGTTTAAGGGGCAAGCCCAGTAGGCTCATCATTCACAGGACACCATCTCCCAGACAGAAATAAACTACATTTTCACAAATACTCAACATAAAATATTTATATGACTGGGCGTTCCGTCTCCTACACTTTAAGGGGCAAACTCAGTAGGCTCATCATTCAAAGGACACCATCTTCCAAACAGAAATAAACTACATTCTTTCAAATACTTAACATGAAATAATTATCTGACTGGGCGTTCTGTTCTCCTATAGTTTAAGGGGCAAGGCCAGTAGGCTCATCATTCACAGGACACCATTACCCAGACAGAAAAAAAGTACATTTTTACAAATACTCAATATATAATAATAATATGATTGGGCGTTCCGTTCTCCTACAGTTTAGGAGCAAGCCCAGTAGGCTCATCATTACCCAGACAGAAATAAAGTAAATTTTTACAAAATACTCAATATAAAATAATAATCTGACAGTGCGTTCCGTTCTCCTACAGTTTAAGGGGCAAGCCCAGTAGGCTCATCATTCACAGGACACCATCTCCCAGACAGAAATAAACTACATTTTTACAAATACTCAATATAAAAAAAAAATCTGACTGGGCGTTCCGTCCTCCTACAGTTTAAGAGGCAAGCCAAGTAGGCTTATCATTCACAGGACACCATCTCCCAGACAGAAATAAACTACATTTTTACAAATACTCAACATAAAATAATTATATGACTGGGCGTTCCGTCTCCTACACTTTAAGGGGCAAACTCAGTAGGCTCATCATTCAAAGGACACCATCTCCCATACAGAAATAGACTACATTCTTTCAAATACTTAACATGAAATAATTATCTGACTGGGCGTTTCGTTCTCCTATAGTTTAAGGGGCAAGGCCAGTAGGCTCATCATTCACAGGACACCATCTCCCAGACAGAAATAACTACATTTTTACAAATACTCAATATAAAATAATAATATGACTGGGCGTTCCGTTCTCCTACAGTTTAAGGGGCCAGCCCAGTAGGCTCATCATTCACAGGACACCATCTCCCAGACAGAAATAAAGTACATTTTTACAAATACTCAATATAAAATAATAATCTGACTGGGCGTTCCGTCCTCCTACAGTTTAAGAGGCAAGCCAAGTAGGCTCATCATTCACAGGACACCATCTCCCAGACAGAAATAAACTACATTTTTACAAATACTCAATATAAAAAAATAATCTGACTGGGCGTTCCGTCCTCCTACAGTTTAAGAGGCTAGCCAAGTAGGCTTATCATTCACAGGACACCATCTCCCAGACAGAAATAAACTACATTTTTACAAATACTTAAAATAATAATCTGACTGGGCGTTCCGTTTTCCTACAGTTTAACGGGCAAGCCCATTAGGCTCATCATTACCCAGACAGAAATAAAGTACATTTTTACAAAATACTCAATATAAAATAATAATCTGACTGGGCGTTCCGTTCTACTACAGTTTAAGGGGCAAGCCCAGTAGGCTCATCATTCACAGGACACCATCTCCCAGACAGAAATAAACTACATTTTTACAAATACTTAAAATAATAATCTGACTGGGCGTTCCGTTTTCCTACAGTTTAAGGGGCAAGCCCAGTAGGTTCATTCATAGAACACCATCTCCAAGACAGAAATTACTTACATTCTTACATATACATAGTATTTTTTAAATACACTAATTATGGGGTTAACACAGTCGGCTCATAATTCACAGGACACCATCTACCAGACAGACATTGACTACTTTCTAAACATGAATACTAATAATAAAAAATACACTAATATGGCTCGGTAATCCGTTATCCTATATATGGTTTAAGGGGTTATCACAGTCGGCTCATAATTCACAGGAAACCATATCCCAGATATTAACTACATTCTTAAAAAATACCCAATATAAAACAGTAATCTGAATAAGATGAGCTTTCCGTTGTCCTACAGTTTTAGGTTAAAGCCCAGTAGGCTCATCATTCACAGGTTACCATCTCCCAGATAGAAATAAACTACATTTTTACAAATACTTAAAATAATAATCTGACTGGGCGTTCCGTTCTCCTACAGTTTAAGGGGCAAGCACAGTAGGCTCATCATTCATAGGACACCATCTCCAAGACAGAAATTACTTACATTCTTACACATACATATCCTTATTTTTTTCAGAAAGAACTAAACTACATCCTTGCAAACACGTATGATTTAAAAAAAATAATCTGAATGGGGGTTTTATTCTTCAATTTAAGGGGCAACGCAGTGTATTCATCATTCACAGGACACTATCTCCCAGAAAGAAAATATCCAACTCTTTAAAATAATCTGACTAAGCACGTTCTGTTCGCATTCAGCTTATAAGTATCTAGACTATAAGGCTATTTATTACATCCATAGACCTGTTAGGGTTTATTTAGTTTTACATGTTGGATTATGTGCTTGGATAAACGTGCCGATTTTCCATCGGAGCAAATGTCGCCGAATAAAATGTCATTAAAACAAAATATCAGGCGACTTGAAGGAAGGAAAATAAAACTTTTTATCACATTTTTTATTCCCAAGTACTGTAATACAAAGTCTTAATGTTGAGCACAATATATGGCCATGTTTACAATACGATTTTTGTTATTACCGTTTATTAGAATCACTTGATTACTTATTCTGTTTCGTAAGTTGATGTGTTTTATTCTTTAATTCTTTAATCCCTAGTTAAGAGGTTTTAACTGTAACATTAAATGACTGAATAACAGTTGTGCAAATCTTGTACATTGATATATGAGCGAGCGAAGAAAGCAACGCGTTTTTGTGAATTTTATATGGAAGACTGAATGGTGTGCAAAGTCGTAAAGATGAAGATTGAAGAGTCAAAATCTATTAAAATAAAACTCGTCTCCTTCTCCTCAAAAGTGAGAAGACAATAGAAGGAAATGTGATAATGATTACAAGGAATGAGGAGGACATGATTTACATTAGCTATCACACGTCATAATATAAACTCACGTAAAAGCGTGGACATAGTACATTGATGCAAATGAAAAGGGAAACAATGCCGAAATTAAATATTTTGAATAATCTTTAACATCATATTCAGATATGACAGAACATTAGGCATTCTAAACAAAATATCATTCACATTTAAGATATTTAGTTTAGATTTTTTATAATGCTATTTTAAGTCTCTTATGTGTTGTTAAGTCCCTTTTAGTTGATAGAATCTATATAAACAAGTGGAACGCCTCCGGCAGTCTCACCTGCATTACGCGATTTGATATAGCAGCAGCACTGACTTTGAAAACAGCTAATGAATAATTATTCACAAAAGAAAACATTCATACGATAATAAAATACTGTGTACATTGACCCATGGCCTAAAACTTAAGCAGAATGTTCAGTATAAATACGTGATTGCCCTCATGTCCAAGTTTTATTAACTAGGCTCATATGACGACATTTCAAAAACTTAACCTTGGTTAAGATTTCGATTTTGATTCCCCCAACATGGTCTATGTTCATTTACCCTAAATGACCTTTAACCTTGGTCATGTTGCCTGAAACTTAAGCAAGATATTTAGTAATACTTAGTCACCCTTATGTCTAAGTTTCATGACCTAGGTTCATATAATTTTTAACTTATGATGACATTTCAAAAACTTCACCTAGGTTAAGATTTCAATGTAGACGAGTCCGCCGCCGTCGCCGTCGGAAAAGTGGTGCCTATAGTCTCGCTCTGCTCTGCAGGCGAGACAAAAATAACTCAAAGATACGTTAAATATTACTGTCTCAAGTGTTTTTATAACGTAATTGATTTCATCTTCAGTTAAGGGCAAAGGTATATGGAAATTTAATAACTCACTTCTTAGAGACGACATATCTAAAGAAACAATCAGAAATATTATAAAGAAAGTGAAACTAGAAAATATAAACTATAATGATCAAATGTTATGGGATTTATGCAAGATAAAGATCAAATAATATGCAATGAAATACTCAAAGACAATACAGAAGGATAGAAACCAAATATATCATACCTCGCAAAGTAAACTTGAAATCCTTTCGAAAGCAAATGATGCTCACCCGAGAGACAATAATCTCACTGAACTTAACGATGTTACTAAGCAGATTGATAAATTAATTGAAGATAAATGTAAAGGTGCCTTTGTGAGATCCCGTGAAAATTGGATGGAAGAAGGTGAAAAAATCATCAAAATATTTTTTCAAATTGGAAAAAAGGAACGCGATAAAGAAACATCTAGACTTTTTGAAATGGGATAAAGATGTCATTTTTGATGAAGAAGCCATTTTAAAAGAAATCTATGAACACTACCAAAATCTATATTCAAATAAGAATAATGTTCTTGTAACAGAAATATATGATTATTTGAATGATGTTGAGTTTACTACCCTGTCGGAAGAAGAAGCTGACCTTTGCGAGGGTTTACTTACAGAATCCGAGTGTTACAAAGCATTGAAGTCAATGAAAGGTAACAAGACTCCAGGTAGCGATGGACTATCAGCAGAGTTTTATCAATGCTTTTGGCAAGATATAAAATATATGGCTATCAATAGTTTGAAAGAAGGTTACAGAAATAATAAGTTGTCAGAATCTCAAAAGCAAGGTATTTTGATATTGTTACATAAAAAAAGGTGACAGAGGTTTACTTGACAATTGGCGTCCTATATCACTTCTAAACATCGATTACAAAATTGCAGCCAAAGTCATTTGTTCACGTCTTCAACGTGTTATCGATGATATCATTTCTAAGGATCAAACTGGTTATCTAAAATTGCGTTCAGCTTCAGAAAATGTTCGTTTAGTTGAAGATGTAATTGATCTTTGTTCGCACCTAAATCTTCCAGGTTATTTCATTTTTTTAGATGTCAAAAAAAGCTTTTGATAATGTTAACCATCAATTTTTATTTCAGTTATTACATAAATTAAAATTCAAGAATTCATTTATTAATTGGATTAAAGTTCTGTATTATTATGCTTCCGGTAGAGTGATTAATAACGGTTGGATGTCACAAAATTTCAAAATAGAACAAGGTGTAAAACAAGGCTGCCCACTCTCAGCCTTACTGTTTTTATTAATTGCTGATGTTATGGCAAGGAAAATAAAACAAGTGAAATGCCTCTGGCGGTCTCACCTGCATCACGCGATTCAATATAGCAGCGGTGCTGATTTTGAAAACTTCTATAACTCGCACGAGATGTTCAGTGATACATGTACTTGGTTACTCTTATTTCCACGTTTTATGAACTAGACCAATACACTTACAGAGATATGATGGCAATTCAACAAATACCCCCAACGTGGCCAAAGTTCTTTGACCTTACATGACCTTTGACCTTGATCATGTGACCTGAAACTCGCACAGGATGTTCAGTGATACTTGATTACTCTTATGTCCAAGTTACAAGAGTCAGATCCATAAACATTCAAAGTAATGATGGTAATTCAACAGATACCCCCATTATGGCCAAATTTTATTGACCTTTGACCTTGGTCATGTGACCTAAAATGCGCACAGGATGTTCAGTGATACTTGATTACTCTTATGTCCAAGTTTTATGAACTAGACCAACACACTTTCAGAGTTATGATGATAATTCAACAAATACCCCAATTTGGCCAAAGTTCATTGACCCTAAATGACCTTTGACCTTGATCATGTGACCTGAAACTTGCACAGGATGTTCAGTAATACTTGATTACTATTATGTCTAAGTTTCATGAATCAGATCCATAAACTTTCAAAGATATGATGGTAATTCAACAGATACCCCCAATTCGGCCAAAGTTCATTGACCCTAAATGACCTTTGACCTTGGTCATGTGAGGTGAAACTCATGCAGGATGTTCAGTGATACTTGATTAACCTTATGTTCAAGTTACAAGAGTCAGATCCATAAACATTCAAAGTAATGATGGTAATTCAACAGATACCCCCCAATTCGGCCAAAGTTCATTGACCCTAAATGACCTTTGACCTTGGTCATGTGAGGTGAAACTCATGCAGGATGTTCAGTGATACTTGATTAACCTTATGTTCAAGTTACAAGAGTCAGATCCATAAACATTCAAAGTAATGATGGTAATTCAACAGATACCCCCATTATGGCCAAAGTTTATTGACCTTTGACCTTGGTCATGTGACCTAAAATGCGCACAGGATGTTCAGTGATACTTGATTACTCTTATGTCCAAGTATTATGAACTAGACCAACACACTTTCAAAGTTATGATGATAATTCAACAAATACCCCAATTTGGCCAAAGTTCATTGACCCTAAATGACCTTTGACCTTGATCATGTGACCTGAAACTTGCACAGGATGTTTAGTAATACTTGATTACTATTATGTCTAAGTTTCATGAATCAGATCCATAAACTTTCAAAGATATGATGGTAATTCAACAGCTACCCCCAATTCGGCCAAAGTTCATTGACCCTAAATGACCTTTGACCTTGGTCATGTGACGTGAAACTCATGCAGGATGTTCAGTGATACTTGATTAACCTTATGTTCAAGTTACAAGAGTCAGATCCATAAACATTCAAAGTAATGATGGTAATTCAACAGATACCCCCATTATGGCCAAAGTTTATTGACCTTTGACCTTGGTCATGTGACCTAAAATGCGCACAGGATGTTCAGTGATACTTGATTACTCTTATGTCCAAGTATTATGAACTAGACCAACACACTTTCAAAGTTATGATGATAATTCAACAAATACCCCAATTTGGCCAAAGTTCATTGACCCTTAATGACCTTTGACCTTAATCATGTGACCTGAAACTTGCACAGGATGTTTAGTTATACTTGATTACTATTATGTCTAAGTTTCATGAATCAGATCCATAAACTTTCAAAGATATGATGGTAATTCAACAGATACCCCCATTCGGCCAAAGTTCATTGACCCTAAATGACCTTTGATCTTGGTCATGTGACGTGAAACTCATGCAGGATGTTTAGTGATACTTGATTAACCTTATGTTCAAGTTTCATGAACTAGGTTCATATATTTTCTAAGTTATGATGACATTTCAAAAACTTAACCTTAGGTTAAGATTTTGATGTTGATTCCCCCAACATGGTCTACGTTCATTGACCCTAAATGACCTTTGACCTTGGTCATGTGACATGAAACTCAGGCAGGATGTTCAGTAATATTATTAACACTTGATTAACCTTATGGCCAAGTTTCATGAACTAGGTCCATATACTTTCTAAGTTATGCTGTCATTTCAAAAACTTAACCTCAGGTTAAGATTTGGTGTTGACGCCGCCGCCGCCGCCGCCGCCGTCGGAAAAGCGGCGCCTATAGTATCACTCTGCTATGCAGGTGAGACAACAAAACGATAATATTTAAGGAATCATTATTCCAGGAGAAAATGGAACCCAGTGTTCAGAAAAAGAAATCAAAATATCACAGCTTGCTGATGATGCAGTAAGTTTTGTGAGTTTTGTTAATTCCGGTAATATTGCGAAAGAAGATATAAGGCAATTTGGAGAAATTGCAGGCCCTAAACTTAATTTAACAAAAACTCATGCAATGTCCATCTTCCCTCAAGATGAAACCTTAAGAGATATACAATGGACAAATGATCTAGTGAAATACCTTGGTATTTTTGTAGGAACGGATAAACGTAAAAAAGAAAGAATGAATTGTGATACAAAATTAGTTAAAATTCAATCTATAATGAACATCTGGAAAATGAGAAATTTAACTATATGTGGCAAAATAGTAATACTTAAATCTTTGATAATATCACAGATTGTTTACCCTGCAACTGTAATACACGTGTCAAACAACCTGGCACGTGAATTAGAGAAAATGATGTATACGTTTATTTGGGGCTCGAAAAAAAGAAAAGATAAAACGAAATGTTTGTATTAATTCATTTCATAAAGGAGGATTAGATATGATAGATTTAAATTCAAAATTATCTTCATTGAAACTTTCATGGATTTCAAAATATTTAAAATACGATGATCAACCATGGATGTACTTGTTAAAATTTTGGACAGCAAAGATAGGACCGATGCCTTTGTGTCTCCGTTTCAATTGTTCTAAAAAAGATATGTTAATTTTATGTATGAAAAAGCAAATTCCATCCTTTTATACAGATCTATTATGCTCTTGGTATGACATACAATTTACTGAATATCACAATATTAGTAGTATAAAACACGAAATGTTATGGTATAACAGTCATATAAAATTTGAAAGAAACCTTTTATATTTCAACAGATGGTTCGACCACAACATATTTTATGTTCACCAATTATTACGTAATCATGCCTGGAAACCTTCCGAAGAAATATTTGAAATAGTAGCATGTAAATCACTTTTAGTCGAGTTTGAATATTCAAAGCTAAAAAGATCTGTTCCAGCAGAGTGGACTAACAGATGTGACACCTTATCTTCAAAGCTTCCAGAAGATCTTTTTGAAATCAGTGGAGGAGATATTGTAAATTTAAAGAACATGAAATCAAAAGATTTTTATGTTTTACTTGTAACCACAAAAAAATCTGATCCACACTTTATACAATACTGGCAATCTAAATAAGGATTACCAGTAGACTTTGAATGGCAAAATGTTTTTAATTTCAAACTAAAGTATTTAAAGCAAAACAAGATTCGACAATACAACTTGAAAATGCTTCACAATTTATTACCCTTTAAATTCAATTTATGTCGATGGAAATTAGCTAATGACACATCTTGTATGTTCTGTGAAGAAACTTTTGTTCATATTACGTTAGAATGTAATCCTGTTGCCAATTTTTGGATAAAGATAAATAATTCTCTGCAATTTATGTTTAAAATCACAATTCCTATTAACGAAACGACTGTTAAGGTCTTAAACTGTAAACTCTTGCTATAGTGTAACTCCGCATACATTCGTAATTCCGAAGCTTCGTTATTCCGAAGGTTCGGTTATTCCGAAGGTTCGTAATTCTGAAGGTTCGTTAGTCCGAAAAAACGAAATGAGGTTCGTAATTCCGAAGGTTCGTTAGTCCGAAAACGAAGTGAGGTTCGTAATTCCGAAGGTTCGTTAATCCGAAAAAGAAATGAGGTTCGTAATTCCGAAGGTTCGTTAGTCCGAAAACTAAATGATTAACTAACCTTATTTCGTTTTCGGACTGACGAACCTTCGGAACAACGAACCTTATTTCGTTTTCGGATTAACGAACCTTCAGAACAACGAACCTTATTCGTTTTCGGATTAACGAACCTTCGGAACATCGAACCTTATTTCGTTTTCGGATTATCGAACCTTCGGAATAACGCCACAAATGTTCGGATTAACGAACCCTTTTACGTTTTCGGATTAACGAACATCGAGGTATAGGCAATTTGCGTGTTTCGGAATTACGAACCTTCGGAATAAAGAACCTTCGGAATTACGAAGTGTAACCGTGTAACTGGCTCCCTAGCTTATTGAAAATGTGTCCAGTGTGTGCGCGCACTGCCTCTGTGTTGTTTGGTACCATTTGTTTGTACACCAACGCACCGGATGCACGCATAGGATCCACTGCATCCACTGCATGCACACGTACACGATCGCCTATGATTTGCTCTAAATGAAAAATATGCTGCATTTTTTTACCAGGTTATTATATGTCTTAAATCTCTTTTATTTTGTGATGAGAAAGATGTGTTTTTTCTAAAACGGACTACAACTCCCCACCCCAAAAGAAAAACGTAAGTAGTTGGAAAAAAGAAAAATACAGAGTGTTTGTGCGTGAATATTTTATTGAAGCGATATTCTCGCATAAACTCCCAATAGTAGAGCGGATTAGCTCCAAAAATCACAACAATTGTGCAAATTTTGACTAAAGCATGAAACTTTCACAAGTATTAGTATATGCCGTAAGATTTATTTTAAAGATGGGAGGTAAATTTTTAAATGCCATTTTCGGCCGTTGCCATGGCAACGGATTAATTTCTCCAAAACAACATACATTCCCATGTAAATGGTAAATAAACATGATATAGATGACCAAAATGATAATTTTCAGGCTCCCGATTGAATACATATGAAATTTAGAAATATTCAAGATCATCAAGATAGTTCCAATTGGTCCGTTGCCATGGCAACGGCTTGTTTTTCCCCAGAAAAATAAAAACATTTGTTTGAAAAACCTTGTAGAATATGATTTATCTTTAATTTCCCCTAATTTTACAGTGCTTAACAAAGATATTTTGGTTGCTAAATGTGTAAATTACATCTCAAGCCATTGCCATGGCAACCAAATATAAACTAGTTTACAAAAATAACATGGTTGACAAGACAATGGACAGGTGGAAAATACAATTGGAATTGACTTTAATCTGTATGCTTAAGTTTTGACCCCCTCATTTGAACAAAATATACAAAAAGTGTTCTGCAGGAGTTCTTTATAAAGATACAAAATTTTGTTCCCTTGGTTATGCTTGAATTAAATTTAAAAAGGAACAATTTTACAAAGGGCCTGTTGCCATGGCAACAGCTTATTTCTCTCTAGAAAGGTAAAAATATTGATAAAAATGTAGAATACATGTACGGTATGATCATCATTCCATTTTCCCAAATTTAAAGGTACTAATCGAGATATGTTTGTGACTAAATTTATAAATATAACATCTTAAGCCATTGCCATGGCAACCAAATAACATCTAATTTTTTTTTTAAAGTGGATGATAAGGTTAACAACAGGTGAAAAATACAATGAATATTAACTTAATGTACATGCGTAAGGTTTGACCTACTCAACTAATTTAGGGGAAAATAATACAGTCAGTGTTCTGCATGAACTAATTAAAATGATAAACATTGATGTTGCCTTGGTAATACTTGAATTCAACGATAAATATCAATGTTCCAAATGGCCTGTTGCCATAGCAACGGATCATTTACCCAAGAACAGTACCAGTTTTGATTTAAAAAAGGACTGTATAATTTTAGGATTAGAATAGATATGTTTGCTGTTAACATGCAAATAATATCTAAATCCATTGTCATGGCAACCAAATAACATCTGATTTGAAAAAAATATATAACATGGTTGACATGATAATGGACAGGTGGAAAATGCAATTTATAACAATTAACTCAAGGTTTGACCCAGTCATTTAATTTTGAACAAAGATTACAGTGTTTCGCATTAGTTCATTAGAATGATGAAATTTGAGATTGCCTTGGTAATGCTTGAATTTAATGATAAATATCAATGTTGCATATGGGCCGTTGCCATGGCAACAACTCTTTTTTCCCCAAGAAAAGCACCAAACTTGATCGAAAAACAGTTT
The DNA here is from genome assembly GCF_037042905.1 of Lytechinus pictus. Classification (NCBI taxonomy): domain Eukaryota; kingdom Metazoa; phylum Echinodermata; class Echinoidea; order Temnopleuroida; family Toxopneustidae; genus Lytechinus; species Lytechinus pictus. The sequence goes on from NC_087251.1 coordinate 21,331,560, forward strand.
AGAATCTGCATTTTGTCATAAATTTCCCCTAATTATAGGGTGCGAAGCATAGATATGTTTGCTGTTGATGTACAAATAACTTAGGCCATTGCCATCAATGCCATGACAACCAAATAACATCTAATTCAGTGGCTTAATTTGGTTTCTATTCAATGGTTTTCAGGGTGAAGTAGTACATTGGGACTAGTTACAAGGACAGCTCGTGGTCTGACGTGTCCAAAACCCTAAGACGGCTTCCAAAAATGGAGTTTTAAATGGCTGTTGATGTATAAATGGACATAGCTCATTTCATATCCGTCTGAGATATATTATTTTGGTGTCTAGACCATGGTTTCAATGGTCAAATAATACACTATGACAAGTTGAACGGACAGTCAGTATATAAAAAATCCAAGATGACTTCCAAGAATGGAGTCTAAAATTGCTGTTGCTGCATTGAAAAACGTAGTTTGTTTAATATCCCGGAATATGTTTATGTCATGGTTGAATGGGTCAAATAATACATTAGGACAAGTTACAAGGACAGTCAGTGGTCAAGTATGTCCAAAAATCCAAGGTGGCTTCCAAAAATGGAAAAGCTCCTGTTACTAACAAATGGACATATTTCGTGTAATATATGCCAAAGGCATATTATTTTGATATCTAAACCATGGTTTGAAAAGTCAGTAAATACATCATATACATTGGAACAAGTTACAAGGACAGTCAGTAATCCAGTATGTCTAAACATCCAAGATGGCTTCCAACAATTGGAGTCTAATCGGAGTCTTTTACTTTAAAATTGACATAGTTCATTTAAAATCCACCAAGTAAAAATATTTTGGTGTTCACACTTTGGTTTCAAGGTTTAAAAAATATGTTTAGACTGGTTACAATGATATCCAGTTGTCCATTTTTTCTTTAAAAATCCAAGAGGGTTTTCAAAATGGCGTCTAAAATGACTTCTATCACTCAGAAATTATCTGAGTTCATACAACATCAACCTGTGAGAAATATTGTTGGTGTCTACACTGTGGTATGAAGGGTCAACTATTACATTAGGACAAGTACCAAGGATGATTGGTTATCAATTTTGTCCAAAATCCAATGTAGATTCTAAAATTACATCAAAATGGGTGCTGTTGCCAACTCATACCTGCTTGCATTTTGAATGTAGGCACCAAAATTATTTCTCCACTTCAAAGTAACAGTCGTCATTTTAGAATCCATTTAAGGAAGCCATCTTGGATTTTCAGGCAAAATGGACAATTGTAACCAGTCCCAAAGTATATTTTGATCCTTGAAACCCTAGTGTAGACACCAAAATAACATCCCCAGGTGTATTTTTGATGTACTATGTCCAATTTTAAGTAACATTAAAACCCCCATTTTTTAAGCCATCTTTGAATTTTTTGACACAATAATGACACCTGACTGTCGTTTCAACTTGACCAAATGTACAGTATTACTTGACCCTTTTAATACTAGTTTAGACACCAAAATCATATCCCCAATGTATATTATTAATGAACTATATTATGTCCATATTGAAGTACCAACAGTCAATTTAGACCCCATTTTGAAGGCCATCTTGGATTTTTTAACATACCAGTCCACTGACTGTCCTCGTAACTTGTTCTAATGCATTAAACCATGGTTTTATGATTATGGTTTAGACATCAAAATCATATTCCCCAGACAGATATTGAACAAACTATGTCCTAATTTATTATTTGACTCTTGAAAATATGGTTTAGACACCAGAATCACATCTCACATGCGGATATAGAATGAACTATGCCAATTTTTAAGTAACAACAGTCAATTTTAGACCCCATTTTTGGAAGCCATCTTGGAATTTTGGACATACTAGACCACCGACTGTCCGTGTAAGTTTTTCTTAATGTATTATTGGCCTTTGAAATCATAGTTTAGACACCAAAATCATATCTCACAGGTGAATATAAAATGAACTATTCCACTTTTTCACTATCACTATTCCACTATCAGCAGCCATTTTCGTTGTAACTTGTCCTAATATTATTAGACTCTTGAAACCAATGATTTAGAGTCAAATTCACTTCCCCAAGGCCAATATGAAATGAGCTACGTCCACTTAAGGTATCAGCAACCATTTTAGATTCAATTTTTTTGAAGCCATCTTATGTTTTTGGACATTCCAGACCACTGGCTGTCCCTGTAACTTGGCCCTATGTACTATTTGATCCTTAATAACCAATGAATAAAAAACAAATTAAAGCCATTTTATGAAGTAATGGATGAGTTGTGGATTTTAGCATACGGCAGCCAGTGAGGGCACCATCTTGGATTTTCCTGTTACCCTGGAGTACTTAATTTTTCTTTTCAACCTTTCAACCAGTATAAAGGGTATTTAAATTTTTTAAATATTTTAATAAGTCTACTTGTCATGTAAAATTAGCAGTGAATAGATTATACTTCATGTTGATTCCATTCATAATCATGTTAATCTAAAAATTATCACAGCATTTCAAAATCTTTTTCGTCAAAATCAGTAGCGTAATTTGGAGGGATCCAGATATGATGTATCGAGTGAAATGTATTTTTAAAAGTTGTCAGCTAGCCCAGCGAAAGAGTAAAACATTCGAAATTTTTCATTTTTTTTTACAAAAATAAAATTTTGGGTATAGTATTCGGAAAATAATCATATTTTATCCATATCTCTTTCACTTTCTCTTTATTTTTTCTTGGTAATGATTTTTTTGGGGTGGAGTAGGATTGCAGAATTCCCGGGAATTTTCTTGATGGAATCTTTTCATGGGTATAAACGGGAATTTTGTGGGAATTTTTGGAATTTTCGGCAATTTTCAAGAAATGATGGGAATTTATAAAAAGTAACAATTTTCTATGCAGAAATTAAAATGCATACCCTAGCAGATGATACTTGATAATTCTTTGCCTTCATATTTCAAGCCAAGTATTATGCTAAAACAGTCAGACAAAGCAACATTTTAATGATTTCCATGTAAAAGTTGATTTACTGTATTTACTTTGATTAGGAGCTCAAGACCATGTCAACTCCTCAAATAGACTTAAGATTTTGATTTATCAACGCCTATAATCCCCTAATATATTGGTATGATGAACGGCCTTAAAGCACAAATCACACCAAGACGCTTTCTTCAAAATGGCAGCCTGCGAATACTTTGAACGAAATTGACCAGCGTCGAAATTAGAGTTTCGGGAATTTATTTGAGCCCAAAAAAGTCTGATATGATTTTTGTAGGTCTTATTTCGATGCCATGTATAATGAAATAAATTGGTGCTTATCATTTAGCATATTTATGTTCAGCACCCTCAAATAAGGGAAAAGGAAATAAAAATAAACATATTATTTTCATAAAAAATGGTACTTTTAAGGGACCATTGGCAACATTGATATGTATCATTATTTTCAAGCATTACCAAATCAACATATCGTAATGAAATCATGCATAACACTTAATGTGATTTTAAAATTAAAAGAGTAGGTCAAACCTTACACATATTAAGTTAATTTTATTGTATTTTCCACCTGTCCATTATCTTTTCAGCCATGTTATTTATTTGAAAATTAAATGTTATTTTATTGCCATGGTAATGCCTTAAGATGTTATTTATACTTTTAACAACAGCGATGTACGTGTATGTTTGGCACCCTAAACTTTGTAGAATTGAATGAAAATTAAGATTCTACAAGGCATTTTTTAATCAAAGATGGTATTTTAGGGGGAATAAAATGACCCGTTGTCATGGGAACAGAACACACATTTGCAAACATTAATATTAAATTCAAGCATTACCAAGGCAACTGTCAGTTTTTATCATGCTAATGAACTCATGCGGAACACTGTATTTTTTGTTCAAAACTTAATGACTGGTCAAACCTTATGTAGATTAAGTAAATCTTTACTTTACATTCCACCTGTCCATTATCATTTCAACTGTGTTAGTTTGTTTTAAAAATTATATCTTAAGTGGTTGTCATGGCAATGGCTGAAAAGGTTTTTATTTATTAACAGCAAGCATAATAAATATGCTTAGCTCCCTAAAATTGGGGCAAATGAAATAAAAATCAGATTTTACAATTTTGTGTTTTTCAAAGATGATACTTTTCTGGGGGGAATTGAGCTGTTGCCATGGCAACGGTACATTTGAAACACTAATATTTATCATTAAATTCAAGTATTACTTAGGCAACATCATTTTATTATTATAATGAACTCATACAGAACTCTTATTGAAATTTTTGTTCAAAAATTAAATGACTGGCCAAACCTTTCGCATATTGAGTTATTTGTAATTGTATTCTACACCTGTCCATAATCTTGTCATCCCAATTATTTTTTTTTGTATTAGATATTATCTGGTTGCCATGGCAATAGCTTCATATGTTATTTATACATTTTGCATCAAACATATCGATGTTTAGCACACTAAGATTAGGGGAAATGCAAGAAAAATCAAATTCTACAGTCCCTTTTTTAATCAAAACTGGTACTAAATGATCCGTTGCTATGGCAACAGGCCATTTGGAACATTGATATTTATTGTTGAATTCAAGTATTACCGAGGCAACATCAATGTTTATCATTCTAATTAGTTCATGAAGAACACTGACTGTATTATTTTCCCCTAAATTATTTGAGTAGGTTAAACGTTACGCGTATGTACACGTTAATTTTTATTATATTGTTCACCTGTTCATAAGCTTATCATCTATGTTGTTGGTTTTTTTCAAATTAGATATTATCTGGTTGCCATGACAATGGCTTAAGATGTTATATTTATAAATTTAGTCACAAACATTAGGGAAAATGGAATGATGATCATACCGTACATGTATTCTACATTTTTATAAATATTTTTACCTTTCTAGAGGGAAATAGGTTGTTGCCATGGCAACGGGCCCTTTGCAAAATTGTTTCTTTTTAAATTTAATTCAAGCTTTACCAAAGCAACATTAATTTTTATCTGTTATAAATAACTCCTGCAGAACACTTTCTGTATTTTTTGTTCAAATGAGGGGGTCAAATCTTAAGCATACAGATTAAGTCAATTCCAATTGTATTTTCCACCTGTCCATTGTCTTGTCAACCATGTTATTTTTGTAAATTAGATGTTATTTGGTTGCCATGGCAATGGCTTAAGATGTTATATTTATAAATTTAGTCACAAACATATCTCGATTAGTACCTTTAAATTTGGGAAAATGGAATGATGATCATATCGTACATGTATTCTACATTTTTATCAATATTTTTACCTTTCAAGATGGAAAAAAAACTGTTGCCATGGCAACGGGCCCTTTGCAAAATTGTTTCTTTTTAAATTCAATTCAAGCTTTACGAAGGCAACATGATTTTTTATCTTTATAAAGAACTCCTGCAGAACACTTTCTGTATTTTTTGTTCAAATGAGAGGGATCAAAACTTAAGCATACATATTAAGTTAATTCCACTTGTATTTTCTACCTGTCCATTGTCTTGTCGACCATGTTATTTTTGTAAATTAGATGTTATTTGGTTGCCATGGCAATGGCTTGAGATGTAGTTTACACATTTAGCAACCAAAATATCTCCGATAAGCACTGTAAAGTTAGGGGAAATTAAAGATAAATCATATTCTACAACGTTTTTATATCAATTTTTTTACTTTGCTGGGGAAAAACAAGCCGTTGCCATGGCAACAGATCAATTGGAACTATCTTGATGATCTTGAATATTTCTAAATATCATATGTATTCAATTGGGAGCCTGAAATTATTATTTTGGTCATCTATACCATGTTTATTTACCATTTACATGGGAATGCATGTTATTTTGGAGAAATTAATCCGTTGCCATGGCAACGGCCGAAAATGGCATTTATAAATTTACCTCCCATCTTTAAAATAAATCTTACGGCATATACTAATACTTGTGAAAGTTTCATGCTTTAGTCATAATTTGCACAATTGTTCGGCTAATCCGCTCTACAATTCACTGTGCGCTCGTATATTATATTTGCAATAGAACACTTTTACGCAAACTTACCCGGCGAGTTACACTATAAGCAAAATTCGCTTATAAGATCGTAACAGATGTTAGACGTAAATTACAGTTCTTGTAAAATATTGTCACCATATAGTCGCAATAAATTTATTTTTCTGCAACCATTATAAGACCAAATATCTATACAATTTCATAATTTAGATAACATAGGCATGTCTGTATATCTACAGATCTATATCTAAAATTGCAAAATAATTTGTGCAATATGGAAAATAATCGAAATGAAAGGCAAAATGCTTTAAAATTAAAATATATGATATTAAAAACCTACATACATTACACTACAAAGTAGCAAGGGTGATTTGGAAATGAGAAAGCGCAATTTACCACTTTGATAATACAGAATCCTCCCTCTCTCTCTCACACACACACTTTTTACGCACACGCGTGACCGCTCTCTTTAAAAAATGACTAATAAATTACGATTATATATTTGCAATATATGAAATTTATTTTTGGGGTTAAAACTGAATTTGATACATTACCAGCAGATCGGCCTTATCCACAGATGAAGAAAGAGAGAGAGAAGATCACGTTCACTCACCGAACCTATATACACAAGTCTACCGAATTAAAAAGTCCCGGTTTTGAATTTCACGAAAATGTTCACTTCATATTGTCAATGCTTTACATGTAGACAAAGCTGGGACCAGTCAAACGAATGCAAGGCAGTTCGTAGCTTGTAACAAGGTTATTAATGAAAATCACTGCGAAGATACCCTCTGACAATGATCGGATACCTTTGCATTGAGCTTTACCACTGAACTCGTTAAATTCAATCGATAAAGCTTTCATCTGAATCAGTGGATTAACAGATTTTCTGGATGTACTTGGCCACCATGAGCTCAATAGTAGTACCGCAGTCAGAATGGCGATACCGGCTCTAGACCGACCAAACCTTTTATTACTAATGACATTCCATTGGTCTGGTTGGAGATGGTTTCGTTGGCATGATGGCGGATCGACACTTGAACACACAAAAAAAAACTATAGAGGCAGTCATGAGGGAAAGTGGATTCGATTTTACAATAAACTACCCCCCCCCCACACACACACACACACACACACACACAAACGTAAATAAATATACAAATAAATAAATAAATGAATAAATGAATGAATGAATAAATAAATAAATATATAAATAGATAAATAAATGGTAAATGTTCGTTTGCCTTTTCTACGCAATTCACATTCAATCAGGCCCGTAACCAGGGAGGAGGGTTTCGCGCTTCCATCATTTATAGTAACAACAATCGACCTCTTCATAATGGTCCAATATGTTTGAAAGCAGAGGCGGATCCAGCCTTCGCCAATAGGGGGCCCGGATTTTTTTTCAGCCATATTTTCCCCGATAGGCCGCTCGAAGTTGATTTTCTTTGTTTCTTTGAAGGGGTAGTCCTAATTATCACTTTTTAGCTTTATTCCAATAATCTCATAATCCTTATTTAAATAGTGCGAGCGCGAGCTATTTTTTTGTATTCTATGTATTTTGTCCTAAAATTTAAACATTCTGGGCAATGTCTGTGATCCTGAACAAGTATGCAACTAAATAATTACAACAAGCGCGAAGAGCGAGCATAAATTTTTAATATACTTTTGAACTGATCAAAAAGGTACCTGTTAGGGACTACTTGCAGTTAGCCATGAAGACGTTACATATTTCAACTGTCACGAGCGAAACTGCTCTAATTAACTCATTAATCTACAGGCTACTTAACCACCCTGAATAAAAGACCAAAGGCTATTCAAGATATAAATGAAGTGATCAATTTAATGTCATAAAATATAATAAGCCATTAACATTGAATCGTTGAGAACATAAGTATATTGGCAAATGGATATTCAATAAATCTTTGCATATAAAAATCATAAAATGCCATATATGCATAAGATGAATATAATCATCATCGATTGTTTATGGGAAGAGATCGATCTAAAAATAGGCCTTTAAATTATGTTACCGAAAGTCTTAATCGGGTAAAGTGGAGTTCGAAAAACAGAAGAGATCGACAAACCACGGCGACTACGAAGAGGCGACGATTACGACGAAGAACATGTCGATGATTGACGACAACGAAGAACAATTATGGGACGATGAAAACGCGACACACATCATCAGCGAAGACACGTGTCCTTGAAGAACGAAGAACCATAGTTGAGTTGAAGCTCTATAACTAGGAAGAATTATGGTCGAGTCCGACGAACAGAAGCTTCGGCTGACTGAAGTGAGTCATTCCTCTCTGTGACTCATGACCTTGACATAGCGGGTATAGGTGCTACCCTGACCTACGTACGTTGACTCTACATTAACCCTGGGTTGACCCTAGGTTGACAGCCGCCTAAAATAGGAATAGACCAAATACTTAACAGCAAAGACCCTAACAATTTTCTATTCACAAAGATGTCAGCTTATCGAAATTAGCTGTCATATTATCAAAGTAAATAAATAACAATCTTTTATTAGCATGAGCTTTGTGATAGTCAAAAAATACATAACAGTGTGGAGAAATCTAATATAATTAACTTTCTCTCTGAATCGTAGATCGATTATATAATTGACTTTAACAGACTTGCAAAATACGTTTCCTTCACCGGAGGTATCACATGAAATATTCATAATTTGCAAAACAAGCTTTTTATAAATGACACAGAATTGTACGACTTTAAATAGCAAAATACAACTTTGTTCATTTTAGTAAGGATAATTGTATTCACTTTGAGGAATGGAGTAAGATAAGAAATATATGTAATTTGGTGACAAAATGAGCAGAATATATATATGTAAATCTATCTTTCTTTCCGAAAACAGACATGCCATATTAAGCATAAGAATTGTATTAACATTAAAACCATATAAACCAAACATTACTTACAATTCGGCATGAGTAGAAAGGAACCTGCCCGCACTGTGGCACACGCCCTTTTCCTTGGTTAGGAAACACCCCAAAACGGACCTTCCTCTCCAAAATCAGAAGTCAGAGTGAGCTGGCTTGGCTTTTCTTGCCAGCACACCAAACAGAAATATGTAACACAAAGAGTCTGTCATCCTACACACCTGTTAACCTATAGTCTACTTATTATGACAACCCAGCCTGTTGAAATACCAGGCAACCTATCATGCCTATAGTTCAGTTACTAAGGTATGCAGTCCACATCTGTACATGGAGTTTAACAAAAGAGTTTAACAAAACATGGACTTTAACAAAAGGGTTATCTAACTTTGAATAAGATCCTACATCAACAATCAAATAATACGAGCGTGAAGCGCGAGCTGAAATTTTTTACATTTCTACCTAAAGAATGGAAATTCTAAGCACTTTTTGTTATCATGAACAGGATAGGTATATAACTAAACAATTCACGCTCGCGAGCGGAAAAATTCGAGATTTTGACCTTTAAACGAGACACTTTATTCATGTTTCGTAAATCATGAAAAGGATGGCTAATATGGGTATCTTCATACATTAATCATACGAGCGCAAAGCGCAAGCAGAAAACTTTGATATTCTGATCTGAAACTGGATAATGATTTAAGGACGTTCCACAGTTATGTTTGTGAGCATCAAGATCTGCGCATATTTTACACTCTGCGCGCTAACGTCACAATGGTGAACAGGATTGATCAGCTGTAGGTATGAGCTGATTGTCCTCCTTATGATCAGATCCGATGTGTTATTTTATGAAGCTAATAAACTGGAATTATTCCATGGACCATTTTTTTTCATTCCCCAACAATTTTAAAACACTTTACTATATAGTGCTGCAAAGTATGACGAATTTGACCGCGAGTTTGAATAAATGGTAGGCCTATAGTGGTTTGGAAATTTTCCTCACAATAGAAAGCTATTCGGCGCGTTTTAGGTGGTTTAAAAAGTACATTTGCTCTGATAAAAGTGCTGAAAGTTTGAGAATAAGCACATGAACCCATAATTTTTAATGTTTGCACCTCTAAGGTATACCTTCCTCTACAATTTTGCAAAGTTTAGTGAAAGTGATATGGGGTTTGAATAAAGTGCAGCATTTCTTGTACTTCTCAAGTTTGTTATTGAAATTTCACATTTTTGAAATTGAGTTTTTTTTTTGTCTTTCGCGCAATCTCTGAGAATTGAGAACGCTGTTAGACTTAAAAGAGCAAATAAATACCAGCATAAATAGATTATCCATCATAAGGATACAATTATTAATTATAATGCGAAATTTGATGAAATTTTCATGGATTTTGACTGAGTAATAAACTCTTTGTTGTGATATCTGGTTGTGATGGTATCAATATTGCAAAACACATCAGCCCAGAGCTTGCAGCATCCGACTTCGAGCCCGTCCAATCATCGTGCGATTCACCACAAGACGTGCTCGGAACATCATGTATGATGGAAGAAGAAAGCTGAAGACCCTCAGCACAAAGGATCTTGGATACAACAGCGATGGCAAGATCTACCTCAATGAAAACTTGATCGCTTCCACTAAGGAGCTTATGAAAGATCTCAACAAGGCCCGCCGAGATGCCGGATACAAGTTCTTGTGGACCCAGAATGGCCGAATCTATGTAAGGAAGGATGAGAAGTGTCAACCCATCATCATTCATTCCAGAGAGGACTTTTCCAAACTGTAGTAGTAGGACTATCCTTCACCCATTCCATGTTATTCGATTTTCCAGTATTCTTTTCATTTATTATGAAATTCTCGTCCCAAAATTGTTCGCATTGTTCAATATCTGTGTTATTTTCCGTGGTATATTTTGCATTCCTTCACTGCCCTTTCAATAATGTTTCAATACCAGACATTTTATGGAGGTCATTTTACTTATTTTTGTGTGCAAATATTCTTCATCGCCCGTTAATAATTGTATTAGATAATCTTTATTTTGTTAACTATTACAACTGTAGTATTTTCCGAACTCGAATTTTGGGTCATGATGGTATCAAATCTAAAAAATGCTTTATATGCTTAGCTTACAAAGATTTTGTTTTAAAATGGCAATATATTATATTTCATAATGGAGGATGATATGCGTGATTTCCCCTTTTATCATCTGAATAATGATGATTTCTTATTAATAAATCATCAAGATAAAAGCAATATTATCTCAAATCATCATAATCCATTTGATAGATTTTCTACTGATATTCTTACAAATAATTTTGATGAACTTCAAGTTGAATTCGATATTCATGATAAAGCATACAATCTTTCCTCTTCTCCATATTATACAGAAAATTCATTCAAAGACTAAGCTAAATTGATTGGAGAAGATGATGTTTTTATTTTGCATTTGAATATAAGAAGCGCTAACCAAAACTTCGAGAAATTACGATTATTATTAGAAAATACACAGTTTGCCAATCCCCCAATTATTGCTCTTACTGAAACTTGGTTCACGGAAACCCCGAATTCCTTATGCACCCTCCCGAATTATGATATTGTTATAAACAATAGGAAAAATAAAATTGGAGGTGGACTAGCATTATATATTCCGTCTTCATTTGATTATGCAATTAGACATGAATTTGAATACATGAATGAAATCATCGAATCCTTATTTGTAGAAGTAAAAATTCAAAAAGTTAAGAAAGCTCTAATAGGTGTCATCTACAGACCTCCTCAAACTTCTTGTATAGAAGATTTTTTACTTGCTACTAATGAACTTTTGCAAAACGGAGAATTGATAAATAACAATTGTATCATCACTGGTGATTTCAATATTAATCTCTTGACCAGTAATCACTCTTTAACAAATGATTTCCTTGAATTAATGTTATCTTCTACTTTTTTGCCTATTATTTCTAGACCAACCCGTATTACTGATCATTCTGCTACGCTTATAGACATGGGCGGAAATCCCAGGGGGGACAGGGGGGACGTGTCCCCCCTACTCAAAATAGTAGGGGGGACACAATATCAAATGTCCCCCCTACTATTTTTTGTCTTTAATGATGGTAAGAAATACATCATTCTAAATCGAAATAAAACATGTATTTTGGGACGAGATATGACCTTACTTTGGCGATGATAACTTTTTTTGCTTGTCAAATTGTCCCGCCCCTTGTCCCCATAGGCGGATCCAGGGGCCGAGGGGCCCGCCCCCCCCCCCCCCCCCCCCTCTTGGCGGAGCAAAAAAAAAAAAAGGAAAGAAAGAAGGAAAAAAGGAGGGAAAAGAGAAGAGAAAAAGAAGAGGACGACGAGTGCATAAAATAAGATGAGGGGAAGACTTGGAAAATAAACGAATTTTTCGTGCCACTATATAAAATTTTTCGCTCGCGCTTCGCGCTCGCATTGCCTGTTAGGTGATTTACATATCTTGTTCAATATGGAGTTCGAATATCAAGTTTGGAAGTCAATATACAAAACATGTTTCACCTCGGAAATCGAACTTTCATTATTTTGTGTGATTTACAAATTGGTTTTTAAAAAGTGCTCTGTAAAAATGTCAGTTTTATGGTCTGAATGTTAACATTTGCTGCTTGCGCTGCGCGCTCGCAAATTTTGATTTATCAGGTACCTATTATTTTCGTGTATTCCATAAAGTTTTCAAAATATCCCTTTTCAGGTCTGATTGTCAAGACCAAGACGTATCAGCTAGCGCGCTGCACGCTCGCATTTTTATTGGCGAGTTATATAAATGTTTCAATATTGATTATACAACAAACTACTTAAAATCCCCTTTTCATGACAGTTTATCAAAAATTTTAGCTCGCGATTTGCGCTCGCATTAATGGTTAAAAATATATTAACTGATGCATCCCATTCATAAGCACAAAAGTGAAATGTCCAATTTTTATGCCAATATATAATCAGATTTCGCGCCCTCATAAGGCATTAATAAATACGATATTAATTTAATAATTAAATTGTCCCTTTTGTTTCATCTCGCGCTTAGCAAGAGGATTAGGAAGATAGTCATCATTGTCATATGATGACATGTCGTAAGAATGTCCCGGTCCTATGTCAAAACTCAAAGTAATAATAATATCAGCTCTTTTTTATAAAGTGCGATCCATATCCACCTTACAATTTTTCTACAAAGGGCTTGAAATATAAAGCTGAAATTGACACTTTTTTCAGATCGGAATATCAAAGTTTCATGATTTTCATGATTAAACTTGTATTTAGAATGCCTAGATACTAGGTCTAAATATGAAACACGCTCGCGCATGTTTATTCAGATACTCAACTTGTTCTCTAATTTAAATCATTATCCAGTTTCAGATCACATATCAAAAATTTTCTGCTCGCGCTTTGTGCTCGCATCATTATTGTAGGAAGACCCCATATTACTCATCCTTTTGATGATTTACAAAACATGAACAGATTGGCCCATTTTAGGTCTAAATCTCGAATTTTTTTCTGCTCGCGCTTCGCGCACGCATCAATCGTTAAATTATATAGCTATCCTGTTCACGATTACAAAAACTGATTAAAATTTTCAATTCTTTCTTTAGAAAGTTCAAAATTTTTCAGCTCGCGCTTCGCGCTCGCATTTTTTAATTGTTAAAATATGTAACGCCTTCATGGCTAAATGCAATCAGTCCTTAACAGGTACCTTTTCAACAGGTACCAGTTCAAAACGTATATAAAAATTTTCTGCTCGCGCTTTGCGCTCGCATTATTAATACTCATCCTTTTCAGGATTTACAAAACATGTATAGAGTGTCTCGTTCAGTAAATATTATAGGACTAAAATCTCGAAATTTTCCGATCGCACTTTGCGCTCGCATTAATTGTTTACTTATATACCTATTCTGCTTGAGTTACAAAAAGTGCTTAGAATTTCCATTCTTTAGGTGAAATATCAAAAAAAAATTCAGCTCGCGCTTCGCGCTCGCATTATTTGATTGTTAAATGCTACTTTAACAGGTATGTTTTCCATCATTTCATTTCTGCTCGCGCTTTGCGTTCGTAGTAATTATTAAGTTGCATACACATCTTTTTCAGGATAGCAAACATTGCCCAGAATCAGTTCAAAGATTAGGAAAAAATACATAAAATTTCCAAAAAAATTAGCTCGCGCTTCGCGCTCGCATCATATAAATAAGGATTATGATATTATATATTAATTTATAAGAAAGAATAAAGCTAAGAAGTGATTAATGAGGACTACCCCTTCAAAGAAACAACAAAAATCATCTTCGAGCTGCCGATCGGGGAAAATATGGCTGAAACAAATTTCCGCCCCCCCCCCTATTGGCGAAGGCTGGATCCGCCCCTGTGTCCCCCCTACCTTTTGGGAGAGATTTCCGCCCCTGCTTATAGATAATATATTCTGTAACTCTCATCCTCTTCCGAAAGCTGGCATTGTAACAACAGACATATCCGATCATTTTCTTATTTTTACCCATATCCAAACAATGCAATCACTCGCAAAAATGGAAAAGAAATATAGGATCTGTCGCAACTTTAGTGATAAAAATATTGAACGCCTTCAAGAAGATTTAAGCTCTGTTGATTGGTCTGACGTTTATAACTCGAATGTGAATGTCGATGACTCATTTGACATATTTTTGAAATCTTTCAATGACTGCTTAGATTCTTGTGTTCCTTTAAAGAAATATCGAAATTACGATTATAAACGTGTTCCAAAGCTCCCATGGGTTTCAAAATTGATATTAAGGTCTATAAATCGGAAAAATAATCTGTATGTTTCTTATATATCAAATCCAAATGATATTTTAAGGAATAGATACACGTCTTATAAAAATACCTTAACAACTACTCTCCGAATAGCAAAAAAGAGGTTTTATTCAGAAAAATTAAAATCATATAAAAACGACATTAAAAATACATGGAAAACAATAAATGGGGCCCTAAACAAAATTAACAAATCTAGTGCTGTTCATAAATTATGTGTAGATGGAAATATGGTTGAAGATACTCATTCTATAGCAAATGAATTTAATACATATTTCTCTCAAATTGGACCAAAGTTAGCTGGAAATATTATGCCTGTAGAAAATTCGTTTAAGGACTTTTTGGATAAACAAAATGAAAGTTCAATATTTCTTACTCCAGTTCATAAAGAAGAATTACTTGAGATTGTATTTAATTTGAAAGCAGAAAAGACTCCCGGTTATGATGGCATTACAAATAGAGTTGTGAAAAACATTATGCATTCTCTTGCTGATCCTCTGCTTCATATATTTAATTTATCGTTGCAGCTTGGCCAGGTCCCAAAGAAGATGAAAATAGCTAAAGTTATACCCATTTTCAAGAAGGGAGACCAATTAATTACTAGTAATTACCGCCCAATATCTTTGTTAACTTCGTTCTCAAAAATTCTTGAAAGGATAATTTATAAAAGGACAGTTGCTTTCCTTAAGAAATATAGTATTATATGTGATAATCAATTCGGTTTTAGAGAAAAACATAATACAACTCATGCTATATTGACATTAATAAATAAAATATCTACTTCTTTTGACGATTCCGATCACACCGTAGGGTTATTCCTCGACTTCTCAAAAGCGTTTGATACAATAGATCATGAAATACTATTATGTAAGCTATCAAATAACGGTATCAGAGGGACAGCTTTACAATGGTTTAGGAGTTATCTTACTGATAGAATTCAGTTTGTTACAGTAAATGAATCAGAATCTCCAACAAGGCCAGTTGGTGTGTTATGTAATGGGATGAGTGATCATTACATTAGTTATTTTATATGGAAATCCCAACAAAAATTATCATCTGGTGAAACTTATATAAGGTATAGAAAATCCAGAAATGTTTATTTGGAGTCTTTCAGAAATGACCTTCGTAATCAAAACTGGAGGATAATAAAAGATTTTGATGATATTAATGACGCTGTCAATAAGTGGGAAATAATACTATTAGAAGTTGTTAATAAACATATGCCCTTAAAATCTAAGCGCATTCGTAAAAAATCTTCTCCTTGGATGAATAATGAGATCTTGTCTTTAATGAAAGAAAGAAATAAAGCTAAAAGAAAGGCCAAAACTAAAAACGATAATGATTTATGGAAATTATATAAAACTCTGAAAAATAAGGTCACTTTTGTCATCCGGAAATCTAAAAGTAAATATTATTGTGACAAATTATCAAATGTAACAAATAGAAATGACTCTTGGAAAATACTAAAATCCGTTATGGGCAAAAACAACAACTCGTCTAATAGCACTTTTCCCAAAGTAATGTCAGATGAAGTGGCTAATGGTTTTAACAATCACTTTGCTAATGTGGCGTTGGAAATTGCTGATGAGTCAACAAATGTACACCATGATCATGTAGCGTCCACTCTGCATGAAAACTTTAAATTTTCGCCTATCTCTGAAAACGATGTCTTGAAAGAGTTTCATAATTTGAAGAATACAAAGTCTGTTGGTCTAGATGGTATTTCAGTATATATAATCAAAGAATCAATTCCAGTTTTAATCGAACCTATTACTTTCTTGATAAATAAATCTTTATGTGATGGTGTTGTACCTGAGAAATGGAAAGTAGCCAAAATTGTTCCTATTCACAAGAAAGGTGATAAGTTTGAATTTAACAACTATAGACCGATATCGATTCTACCCTGTGTGTCTAAATTAATGGAAAAAATTGTGCAAAAGCAATTGCTTCGTTATATTCAAACTCATTCTTTACTTTCTGCTTTTCAATCTGGATTCCGTCCGAAACACTCTACCATTACTGCTCTTGCTAAGGTAACGGATGACTGGTTTCATTCTATGGACAATGGGCAGTATACAGGGGCTATTTTTATAGACCTTCAAAAGGCTTTCGACCTGGTCGATCATGCAATTCTCCTATCCAAACTTAAAAATATTGGTACATCTGGTGATGAATTGCATTGGTTCAAAAGTTATTTGACTAATAGAAGAATACGTACATCCATTAATGGAATTTTATCTGAAGAAAGGGTAATTTTTAAGGGAGTACCCCAGGGATCTCTCCTTGGACCCTTCCTGTTCATTTTATTTATTGATGATATAATTTCTGTATTTAAAGAGTGCACCGTACACCTTTATGCTGACGACACAGTAATATATTTCTCACATAAAGATATTAGAGTTATCGAACTCATCCTTAATAAGGAGCTGGAAATTCTATCTGTCTGGATGAACAGGAATAATTTGAAAATAAACTATGATAAAACTGTAAGCATGTTGATTGGAACACCTAAAATGCTTAAAAGGTCACAACATTTACAACTAAAAATTGACTGTCATTTACTGACTCAAGTGAATAGCTTTAAGTATCTAGGTGTCTTTGTGGATGAAAACATGAAGTGGGACTATCACGTAAATTATTTATGTAAAAAACTGGGGAGAATGATTGGTTATATTGCACGGCTAAAGCATTTTGTAAATTTGTCAGAATTAAAGTTAATATATAAGTCAATAATTTTACCTCATTTTGATTATGGTGACATTATCTATCAATCTGCAAACAAATCTCTACTTGACCAACTTCAAAAAATTCAAAATAGAGCTGGAAGAATAATCTTGAAAATTGACCCCTATTCACACACTTCAACCTCTCAAATTCATTCTATTATTGGTTGGGACACTATTAAAAAGAGACAGTATACTCACTTGATATTATTCATGTATAAGATTTGTAACAACATGTCCACTGAATATATGAAAAATTTGTTTCATACAAAAGATACTCCTTACCCTCTTAGAAATGAAAATAATATATGTTTACCCAGACCTAGAACCAATAGTTGTAAAAGATCTTTCTCTTACCGAGCTGCATCTGAATTCAACAGAATCCCTTTGTGCGTGCGTAATGTCACCACTTTCAATTCTTTTAAAAATACATTTTTGAAATATATCTGTGCTAAATGAAATTAAACCACTGATTTGTACCGGGGGGAGGGGGGTAGGTGTAGGTTATATGATTTTTCTTTGTTTTTAATGATTTCACTTATATGTCTGATGGTCAACTTTCTTTATTTTATGGTAATCATAGCATTTTTGTAAGTAAACTGGCTCCATGGAAGACCAGCAGCAATGCATTATTGCAGCTGAATATGGACTACCAGCCGTATAATTTACTTTATTTTTTACCTTTTATTATTGTATCTTAATATTGACCTCATCATATCATGTTATATGTATTTGTATGTACTTTGTATCTGTTATTTTATATACGGAAATAAAACAAACAAACAACAAACAAACAAAGTTTCCTGTGGAATTCCACAAGGTAGTATTCTTCGCCCTTTGCTATTTGTACTTTATGTTAATGATATGAAAAATTCATCTCATGTTCTCTCATTTATTCTCTTTGCTGATGATTCCAATATTTTCTTTACACATCATGATCCACATGTACTTGTGAGCACTATGAATGCAGAATTTAAAAAAGTAACAAACTGGATTAAAGCCAACAAACTGTCATTGAATCTGCAAAAAACTAATTATATGCTTTTTAGTCATTCATTGAAACATCTACCGCATCAAATACTTTTAGATAATACTGAAATCAAAGAAGTGCAAACAACAAAATTCTTAGGTCTTACTATTGATCACAAGCTTACGTGGAATGCTCATATCAACAATATTTGCAAAACTGTGGCAAGAAATATTGGAGTCACCAATAAGCTTAAAAACGCTCTTCCAGCACAGGCGCTATCCATGTTGTATTGTGCATTAATTCTACCATATCTTAATTATGGAATTCTGGCATGGGGTAATGCCTCTCAAACGAGACTCAATAAAGTCTTGCTACTTCAGAAAAAAGTACTGAGAATAATATGCAATATGTCCTTTAGAGCTCATACAGATGAATTGTTTCGCTTGCAACTATTCCAATTCATGTATCAGCTAGATAGAAATAGTGTACCTAATGTCCTACAAAAGAAATTTATGAAAAACAATACTTTACATTCATATAATACGAGACATTCAAATGACTATCACTTACCCAAAAGTAGAACAGTATTTTCTAGCAAAACTGTATTTTTCACAGGACCAAAACTCTGGAATTCTCTGGACAGAGTAATAAAAGAGGCAGCTAATCTAAACCGATTTAAATTACTCATCAAAAAATTTATTCTGAATTCTTATTGATTCAATCAAATATTTTGTGAACCTCATACTTACCCACGGTAGTATTGATTATTTTAAAGTCAATATTTAATTTTGTATATAGTGTAAATACATTTGTGTTACAGTGTTTATATATAATTTTATAGAATTTTGCTGATTATTTTACTCTACTTATATCATATTACCCTTTTATAAAATTTTGATAGGGGGTCTACATTTTACAAGCTTTGCTTTTTATTAGGCCCCTCCACTTTTTTCATTTCATTGCTACGTTTCAATCCTGCATGTGTTATGCATTTTTTTCAGTGTTAAAATGATTTATTATAAATGTACTTTGATGATTGTGGAATATGAATATATCAATAAATAAATAAATATCGTGAGGTCTAAAAATGCCAATTCTTTTAAATGCGCAATTTTAAGAACATCCATTTGTGAACTTGAAGCTATATAGCAAAAACCAAGCACAGGGACCCATGTTAATTTTTGCATATTTGGAATATTCAGGTGCTAAAGTATCTGTGCTCAAAGTACGATGAAAAAATGAGTCGGACATCGTGGTGGTGCCATGTATTGATGACCACTTGCGTACCTACGGGGGGGGGGGGGGCAGGTGGGCAGTGCGCCCCCCCCTGACGAGCCACAACCCATACAAAAGACATATCCCTGCCTTGAAGAGCTTGAAAGACCTTTTTTGCCCCCCCCCCCCCTGACGAGCTTGAAGACCTTTTTTTTTTTTTTTTTTTTTGCTTATCAATTTTTTTTTCTGGTACGAAAGCCTTTATTTTTTATTGAAGACCCCTTTTTTTTTTGCTTGTCAAATTTTCTGGCGGGCGATTTTGCCCCCCTGTGGAAAATCCTAGGTACGCCACTGTTGATGACCCATTGTATAACCCCTAACCCCACCACATTTTTTTCAACTTTGAAACAAAAAGTACTTTTTTGAGGGAAAAAAAAATTTCAGCCAAAAAAGTAAAAAAGGGTGTGAAATAGATAAGTGCTTTTTACACCCACACGCCTTTAAAAATAATAAAGATATAAGAACAACATTGTTAGTCCAGGTATGAATCTTTATTCTTGCTTTTTTACATGATGGATGCATAAGAAATGACTGGATGCGAAATTATTGCATGAAGTTAGGACTGGGGTAAGTTGAGCAAACCAACAAGGGGCAAGTTGAGCCATGGTAATTCTTATGGTAATGTATATAAAAAAACAAAGAAACCTTTAAAGGCCATCGATATGCAGGCAGAAAGGAGCAAATTTACATGACTGTCCTTTTCCTTTTAGAAGATGTTGGCGTTTATAGAGAATAAGCGTGTAAAAAGACTGTCAATAAAAAAAAATTGACATGGTGGTTCTTCCCCCATACATTTTGTACATAAGTTTTTGTGGCTCAACTTACCCCAGAAGGTGGCTCAATTTCCCCCACAGATGGGGCAAGTTGAGCCATTTGACATCTCTTTTTGTGACTTTCAGTGTGGGGGTAGAAAGTTATATATAGGTGATAAATATTTCAGAAGAATTAGATTTTAAGGCAAGGTACCTATTTCTTCAAGATCATTAATCATATCAGTTCTAACATGCAAAAAGCAAAGAGTGTCACAACTTACCCCGCCTTCTCAAACAGACCACAATCCTCGTGTGTTTTAGTTCAGCATAGGCCCCATAGAAAATTGACTAAACCTTGTTTTTCATATATACAATATTTTGTATGGTTTCTTGTCAATTCGAGGGTTTTGATTACGAATCTGAATGATGTCACTCGTGCAACCTTGAGCATTTTCCGCAAATTGGCAAAATCCAATATGGCCGCCAAAATATGCAAATTACCCATGAAAATCACAAAATTGCCCGCACTATAAAATGCATAAATTGTGTGGCAGGAGTGAAATACTCTCTGAATTTTTTTTTTTTGACAACATATTTATTTTCTGAATATTCAAAATGGCCGACATAGGCCTCTGTATACTCTATTATATGTACAGCATAAATATAGGAAAAACTAATTTTCACACAAATTAGCACTAAACTGCAAGAAATCGTGCTATATATGAAGGAAGTACTGTATGCAAATCGCCATTACTAATGAGATATATTATTCATTATGTCATGTATGGGAAAATTGCTGTATTTTGATATTTAAAATAGCCGCCACTGGCCCAAACAGTATTATGTACAATGACAATATATATACAATAGCGGCCATATTGGATTTTGCCAATTCGCGGAAAATGCTCAAGGTTACACGAGTGGCATCATTCAGATTCGTAATCAGCACCTTCGAATTTACAAGAAGCGATAAAAAAATATTGTATATATGAAAAAACAAGGTTATGCCTCTTCTATCCTGGACTAATAACAGTAATTTATCCTTTATCTTTGGAATCTACTCTGCTTTTAATTCAACTACTTTATCTTTAAATATTAAAAAAAAAATCTTGATCTACGCACAAACTGATTAGATTTCCAATAAGAATTCCCAAAGTGAGGAGCATGTACATGGTTCTGTAATTGAAGCAGTACACCTGAGTGATCTGGTGTAAGTGATTTGAAAATATCAAAAAGGAAACAACCAATAATCCAACCGATTTTGAACAATTGGCCACTTTTGTCTAAATGTATTTTTTTAGCTGGATTCTTCTTTCTCCATATATCTACTACAAATGATCTGTCAAGAAGGTCTTCAAACTTATCATCGAATCGATTTCTAATTAACTTTCGAGGCCCCATAATTCTCCATTCATTATCATATTAAATTTCCAACTAAAATAATTGCACCTTCAGAACTGTAAAACTTTGAAATACGATTTTTCAATTCATCTAAAAATTCCATTTGCATCTTTCCTTTATCTCTGGTAGGAAAATAGCAATTTACTGAGTAAAAAGTAAATTGTTGGTATTCTAATTTCACTATTATAAGTCTTCCATTTTCACCAATACTCACATCTTTCATTTTCATATTCAAATTTGGAGAAATCAAAACTAAAACACCTTTACTAAGATTTGTTCCATTGTGATGACTAAACAATAGTCGACCATTCCACTCTGATTTCCATTTTTCTTCCACCTCCCGTACTCTATGTTTCCTGTAAAAATGCTATGTGACTGCCTTCATCTCTGCAAAATTAAAAAAATGTTTCCTCTGACATTTAAAGTTAAGAAAGTAAAATATGACCTCCTACCGAAGTATTAACGCCCTATCCCGTAAAAATATGCAAATGAAACTGACCAAGTAACAGATTTAAATGTGAACAGGCATCACCACGCTCCAAACAATTAATCACTTTCACTACACCACACGAAAGGCACACCCATTCACCCATTCACCCAACACAATTGCACTATCCATCGAAACGTTGATAGTGCATGTAATAATAGCCGTGAGACATTAATTGATAAACCAATTAATAAGGAAATATCTTCCAAGTGAAACATAATACACACACATGCACCCGTTGCTCTCACTCGCACACACACACATGACTGATTGTCTGCCGATTGTCTGATAGAAATAGCCATTTACGCTCTAAAAGCGATAGAATAGAAAAGCACAATAGAATACAAACTAATATATCATTTTCAGGGTGCACATTTTAATTTCTAAGAAATTCCTGTAAAGGTACAAACGTAATCATACTGGCATTTGCATTTCTATTGTATGTTATACATTGCCAAACGTGTAAAAGTTTTCGTATTCATTGCAAATTCTCACGAATTCCACCCAAAGTGTGCACAATAATTATATTCTTCGTTTTCATTGTTTGAATCACACTTAGCTGTTCGGTAAGCTCCATAAATTCGCTCTTCGCTCCCTCTCTTAAAAACTTAACATTATACGTATTATTGCATCTTAATATAAAATACAACCATGATCTCGTGGGTAAAGATAAAGAAACAAAAATGAATGAATGAAAATAATAATCTTCAGGACAATGCTCATTAGGACAACTACCACATATTATGAGTTCACTTCCCTTAATGACTATAACCTTAAAGATCAAGTCCACCCCAGAAAAATGTGGATTTGAATCAATAGAGAAAAATCAAACAACTCAGTGATATGCAAATGGGAGATTTGATGTCCCTCAGTCCCTATTTCTTTTTTTTTTTATTGTTTGAATTATACAATGTTTCGGTGGTTTTTTTTTTTTTTTTTAATACAAATTTGACCATGAGGGCCAATTCAACTGAACCATAAAATGTTAAGATAATGGTGATTCCAAATGTTCAGGGAGGAATAAAACTTGGTTTAATATGATATTGAGGAGAAAATAAGAATATTTCATAATCATATGATAAAATACAAAGGAGATAGCGAGTGGGTGACGTCACCAGTCCTCTCATTTACATACCCGGCCGACCAAGCTGTGCATGTAACTGTTTTATGAAATTAAACGAAACTTAAAAATGGCATAACTTTCTTATTTTACATCCGATTTCGATGAAGTTTTCTTTGTTATGGTTGTTGGATTTTTCTTTTTCTATTGTCTTTGTTGTAGCGGGCTTGTCCTTTAAGAATTACCTTATATCCAAAGTAAACAAAAAATATCCACCTAGACTCGGGTGGTCATTACCATTGTATCATTGAACCTTTATTCGAGTGGTAATAATCGGCGGAATGATATAAAATTTTCAAGGCAAGATAGAACAAAAAACTGCCGCTCTTTAAATTTACTAATCCCGTGAGAATTCTATAATCAAATCAAATCAAAAGAAGTAGTATGCACACGCATACATTCTAAATATTCTCCATTTAACGCCTTAACTTCATTTCTGAATTAATTGAACAAAAGTGGTTTGCTGAACAAACCTTAAAATTATGAATTTGTCTTTTTCTTTCACATTTTTATTATATGTATTTTCAAGGTTTAATTTGTCACTTTGGTGCTACCCTGAAGCTTTCGTAAGTAATGCACTTTTTCTGCTCATTCACTGAAAAATATCTCTAGCTTTTAGCACCTCCAAAAAATATAACATTTCTGTCATCAAACTTACTTCTTGGGCGGCATTTCCCAAGAAGTAAGTTTGATGACAGAAATGTTATATTTTTTGGAGGTGCTAAAAGCTTTTATTTAGTTTCACAACTTCACTCTTCTCATAAAGTACAACTAACCTCCTAATTAAGTGTGCATAGCTAATCGCGTTCATTTCACATCCACTGATTGTACATTACACATACCTATGGCGTTCATTACACATACTGCGTGTTCATTACAGTTCAAGTATCTGCATACGATTTTTAATGCACTTTTTCTGCTCATTCACTGAAAAATATCTCTAGCTTTTAGCACCTCCAAAAAATATAACATTTCTGTCATCAAACTTACTTCTTGGGAAATGCCGCCCAAGAAGTAAGTTTGATGACAGAAATGTTATATTTTTTGGAGGTGCTAAAAGCTAGAGATATTTTTCAGTGAATGAGCAGAAAAAGTGCATTAAAAATCGTATGCAGATACTTGAACTGTAATGAACACGCAGTATGTGTAATGAACGCCATAGATATGTGTAATGTACAATCAGTGGATGTGAAATGAACGCGATTAGCTATGCACACTTAATTAGGAGGTTAGTTGTACTTTATGAGAAGAGTGAAGTTGTGAAACTAAATAAAAGCTTTTAATGGATTTGTTAGATTATTTCAAGAAAAGTAAAGTAGTATGAGTTAAAGGAAAATTAAGCTTATGAAATGAACAAAGGTGAATTTTAGGAGTTTGATGGGCACGAATCGTGCGTGTATGGGCGTGGTCTTTAAATTGCGTGATTTGTTTACATTTAATTATATTCAGTCAGATATATTTGAGTAAACATTTATAAAGCACTTTAAGAATTTGTGCGTTTGTAACCAAAATAATTTTGACTTGTTAAGACAATTTTTGGTCAGAAGTTTTTCATACGAACGAGGCTTAATTATGTGCAAGCATGGGCGGAAATCCCAGGGGGGACAGGGGGGACGTGTCCCCCCTACCCAAAATAGTAGGGGGGACACACTATCAAATGTCCCCCCTACTATTTTTGGTATTTTACGATGGAGAAAAATGCATAATTCACATTTGAAATAATACATGTATTTTGGACTAAATGACCTTACATTTTGGGTGAAAACCTTCGTGTTTTTTTTTTTGGGGGGGGGGCTTGTCAAATTTTCCAGAGTGACTAAAATAAGATGAGGGGAAGACTTGGAAAATAAAAAGAATCTTTCATGTCACTATATGAAATTTTCGCTCGCGCTTCGCGCTCGCATTGCCTGTCAGGTGATTTTTCAATATGGAGTTTAAATATCAAGTTTGGAAGTCAATATACATTACACATTTCGGAAATCGAACTTTCATTATTTTGTGTGATTTACAAAGTGATTTTTAAAAAGTGCTCTGTAAAAGTGACAGCTTCATGGTCTGAATATTGACATTTTCTGCTCGCACTGAGCGCTCGCAAATCTCGATTTATTAAGTACCTATTATTTTTGTGTATTCCATTTAGTTTGAAAAAATCAAGTCTGATAGTCAAAACGTATCAGATAGCGCTGGCTACTCGCTCGCATTTAATCGGCGATTTATGTATGTCTCAATATTGACTTTCATGACAGTTTATCAAAGATTTTGGCTCGCGATTTGCGCTCGCATTAATGGTTAAAAAATATTTTGACCGATGCATTCTATTTATAATCACAAAATTGCTTGAAATGTCCAGCCTTCAGGCCATAATATCATCAGATTTCTCGCCCTCATTAGGCATTAATAAATAAGATATTAATAATTTAACGATTAAATTGTCCCATTTGTTTCATCTCGCACCTAGCAAGAGAAATAGGGAGATAGTCATCATTTTCATATGACATGTCCCAAGGATATCCCGGTCCTATGTCAAAACTCAAATAACAATGAAAAATATCAGCTCTTTATTAAGTGCGATCCATATCAACCTCACAATTTTCCTACAAAGTGCTTGAAATATATATAGCTGAGATGGACTCTTTTTCAGATTTTTCATGATAAAAGAGGTGTAGAATGCCTAGATTCTAGGTCTAAATCTGAAACACGCGCATGTTTATTCAGATATTCAACTTGTTCTATATTTAAATCATTATCCAGTTTCAGATCACAATATCAAAAATTTTCTGCTCGCGCTTTGTGCTCGCATTATTAATGTAGAAAGATCCCCTATTACTCATCCTTTTCATGATTTACAAAACATGAATAGAGTGTCCCGTTTTTAGGTCTAAATCTCGAATTTTTCTGCTCGCGCTTCGCTTGCATCAATTGGTTAGTTATATTGCTACCCTGTTCACGATTACGAAAATTGATTAAAATTTTCGATTCTTTTTGTAGAAATGTCAACAATTTTCAGCTCGCGATTCGCGCTAGCATTATTTGATTGTTGAAATATGTAACGTCTTTATGGCTAAGTGCACGCAGTCCTTAACAAGTACCTTTTCGATCAGTTCAAATTAAAAAAACATTTTATGGCTGCACTTTGCACTCGCATTATTAATGTGAGGACCGGGTGTAAGGAAGGCCCCCAATTACTCATCCTTTTCATGATTTACAAAACATGAATAGAGTGTCTCGTTCTTATAGGTCTAAATCTCAAAATAGTTCCGCTCGCGCTTCGCGTTCGCATCAATTGTTTAGTTTTATACCTATTACATGTTTCAGTTACAAAAAGTGCTTAGAATTTCCATTCTTTAGGCAAAAATTTAAGCTCGCGCTTCGCGCTCGCATTATTTGATTGTTGAAATATGTAACGTATTCATGGCTAACCTTTTCCATCAGTTAACATCTGCTCGCACTTCGCGTTCGAAGTAATTATTTAGTTGCATATACATCTTTTTCAGGATAACAAACATTGCCCAGAATGTTCAAATTTTAGGAAAAATACATAAAATTTCCCCCCCCCAAAAAAAAAAAAAAATTTGCTCGCGCTTCATGCTCGCATTATAGATAAGGATTATGATATTATATATTTATGTTGAATTATAAGAATAAAGCTAAAAAGTGGCCATGAGGACTACTCCTTCAATGAAACAAACAAAAATCATCTTCGAGCGGCCGATCGGGGATTAACATACGGCTGAAAAAAAAATTCGCCCCCCCCCCCATTGGCGAAGGCTGGATCCGCCCCTGTTGTCCCCCCTACCTTCCGGGACAGATTTCCGCCCATGTGTGCAAGGTCATGTCAGGGTCACTCGTTCCGTTTTTCGCACATTCAATTTTAGTGTGCAACCGCTAGCTAAAGAAAGCTTTCGGTCTATATTTTAGATTTTTCTGATAATGTCAAAATTGGGATAAATAATAATGAAACACCTTGGTAATTTATTTCTTACCGGACTTATTTGGATATAAGCTGAAGTTAGCAGACAAGTTTGCTGTCTGTTTACCTTTTAAGGTAATTTTGTTCAGAATATAGAAATTACTAAGTGGGAACGCAAAGTTGATTTAAAGGTATATATTTAAGCAGTTCACTTTGATTTATTGCAAATATGTATGCATGTATTTAAGTTAGTCTTTTTCAAGACGTTAAAGAAAATGGACAAATTTTAAACTGGTTTTTCTATCGAGGAAAACTCGGATATTTGTTTATATATATTCGTTCTATACACCTGATATGAATGATAATTAGATTTATATTCCTTATTGTTTAAAAGAGATGACAATTTTGGGAATATTATGAAAACATTTATTTTTGTCAAAGCATTGGACATATATTTATGATCCACTTCGTTTTCTTATGTTTATACAGATTGAATAATACACGGTAGTGAGCCTGCCTAACTATCCAATTTAAAGCGGCTTTCCTAGCCTCTGTTATTTCGTAGTCTTCGACGATCCAAAAAGATTTTTAACTATTACATAAGTCAAGCGGGTATTACGCACGATCCGGTTAGAAATAACCTTTGTGTCAATTCGAGAGTACTAATGGGTGTCAAAGTAAAATTATTTAATTATTTCTATCTCCATGGTAATACACTGTTCAATAAGGCACCAATTAGGCATCGAAGCCGGTGATCGGCCGTGGGTTCCTTTAACAAAAAGTCTAAATATTGTATTGGATTAGTCAGTTGAATGATTATAACAGTCATGTACTCTGTAAAACTGATGTAAAATAATGGCATTTAATAATCGTGATGGCTTCAACTATAATTGTCATTATTGTGTGTATGGTAGTGAAGCGGGTGTTTCTCTTTCACATGCGATTAATAATCCTTAGAGCTTTTGAAATTAGATTACAATGTATAGTCACAACTTGATTTCAACATCACATTTGACAATAAAATCGGAATGAGAGATAGATAAGTACCACTTCACCATTTTCCACTTCGTACGTCATTTGATTATGATTCGACAGCAAGCTGCCTATATAACACGCTGTGTATTTCCACTCCTTAAAAAAAGAAAAAGAATATCATCGTTCGATCAGAGTCAGCGCTATACCTTTACAATAAACAATGTCATACTTGTAAATAAAGAGTTCAGTATATGCTTACAATATAATGTTAATTCATATCGATGTACAGTTCATAATACAAATGATACTCCCTATTGTGGTGTCCAAATATATTTCGAAGATTTTTTAAATAATTTGAGCGAACATGTTTCAACAAGCTTATTTCCACTCCTCAAAAAAGAAAAAAAAAAGAACTGGAGATGTTATTCTCACATTGACATCATCGTTCACTCAGAGCCAGCGCTATACCTTTACAATAAACAATGTCATACTTGTAAATAAAGAGTTCAGTATATGCTTACAATATAATGTTAATTCATATCGATGTACAGTTCATAATACAAATGATACTCCCTATTGTGGTGTCCAAATATATTTCGAATAATAATTTGAGCGAACATGTTTCAACAAGCTTATTTCCACTCCTCAAAAAAGAAAAAAAAAGAACTGGAGATGTTATTCTCACATTGACATCATCGTTCACTCAGAGCCAGCGCTATACCTTTACAATAAACAATGTCATACTTGTAAATAAAGAGTTCAGTATATGCTTACAATATATTACGTTTGCATCACTTTTCTTTGCTGATGATGCAATGCTGATCATGCCTCATATTGCATTTTTTTCTAAATAAAAAGACAGGTAACAGGTGGTCCATTCTTGCAAAGCTACACCACTGCCCCGCCGTTGGCTTTCTAACCATGTAATGCTAACAATTATCTGACAATGTCACCTCAAAAATGAGGACGGTCTAGAGCTATTTGGGGGATGGAGCTGAGCAAATTTTCTTGAGATATTTGCTAATATATTAAAAGATGTAACGAATGCTTGAATAACATAATATACATCTATACTAATCCAACTGGAATTTTGGCTGCATGGACCCTAAAGAGATCTTGTGTTAAATAGCGATTCATTATGAAATGTGACTATGAGCCATAATTACATTCGTTTCAACCTATATGGAGTTATTTATTATTCAATTTGCTTTCAGAACATTCAATGATCTAGCATGATGAAATATACACGCCTATAAAAAAAAACCTTAATGATTCATACAAATGTTTATTAAATAAATATTTACATCAAATTGAATGATCTCAGAAAGGAGGTCTCTTAGATATCCTAAAGTTATAAATTCACGCAAACCAATCTAACACCGTCTAAAAGTAAACGTTGTATTCGTATGAGTTGATAACTCGGTAATATGCATATTTTTTTAGCCGAACAAAATTGAAGAAAATGTTTCATTTTTCAGGAATAGGGAATCCAGTCACGGTGGAATGGCAAGAGTTTGTCCACCATTCATCCCAATCGTTGACTAACGGTTTCCTTCCTCTCTTTCCTCTTTCACCCCGCTCCATTTCCTCGTCTTTTAATACTCGATTAACAACACTATCACAGAGAGCCTGGGGTTGCATGTTTGAAAACTGTATATGTGATGTAACAGACCCTTCCTTCTTCCATTCAAAATATTCATTATACAGAGCATCGTTTTCACTGAGCTTCACCAGGTAAGCTGCCAGTGTTTCTATAGATGAAAAATCTGGAACAAATATGAAGGAATTTGGTGGAGCTACTCTGAGATAGTTTTCCTTTGGGGCTCCAAACACGATGGGTATCAAACCAAGAGTAAGCGAGGTGTACCAAAATTTTTCAGTGATGTAATCCTCACATTCCGAATTTTCGAGCGCTAGGTAAAACCTGTACTTCTGTAGACCACAGGTAGCCAGATCCTTACAAGCCATGGTTCCACAAGGGCCGTATTTATCAACTTCGACATGTCGCGCCAATGCATTCACAAACCCTGTGCGATCATAGCTTAATGTAGAAGGGTGGCAATTAGTAGATACCCAAGCAACCATTTTGTCTTTATTTGCCGCCCAGTTCGTGTTGTCATTCTTTTGAACCAAAGACGTTATTCTATCAAAATGACCATATCCACCATCAGGGAGATATGCATCTGTCTCCGTTACCCCTTTCCTATATGTCATGATGTAATCATAAGTTTTATTTCTATGTTCTGGTGGTGGAATTACACGGTGGTTGGTGTGGCGTGGGCTCTCCGATGTCCAGAAAACCCACTTCTGTCTGTCCGATTGATGCTCAAGAAGGTCATACCAATTCCATTCTGACTTGTAAAACAAAATTACGACGTCACTGGCAGCAAGTCTGGTCAGGTTGCGACCATGTTCAATCTGAACACCACAAGAAAGGCCAGGACAAGAAAACCTACCAGTTTCCTTGAATATCAGGTTGACATGAAATGTATCACGTTCATCCAGCCAAGTATAAACAACTTTATAGCACAATGGATTTTTTCCTCCTGCAGGCGTGGCTGCCTCGTAATCTACCATGCCTGAAATGCTCCGAGTGAAGTTGCCGTCGAGATAGGAGCGATGTATAAGGTTTTTCTGGGGATGCGTAGGTGTCATTGTGCGTAGTGAAATTACAATCCATATTACCGAAATGTTCAGTCCAAAGATTATGAATATCTTCTTCAAATGAGGCATCGTAAAATAGTAGCGATGTTATAAGGTTTACATACAAACAAGCCACATTCGCATTAGCATGGGATACGTATATGAACGTTATCAGTGCACAAGTGAAAGTACGTATATATCAGCTATATTAGCTCCCGCGGATCATTATGGTTGGATAAGCAGATTGGAGGGATGCAGGTCAGTGATCAAGTGGGCTGTAAAATACTTTTATCAAAACTCAGTCAAGCTTTTCGCAATGGAATGACAAACACCGGACCTTTCATGGTTGAATAGGGTCCATGGTTGGATATTAGAGCAAAAGAAGTTAACGAAATTCGATTACAGAAACCAAACCAATCGACCACGTGCGTTTTTTGTTGTTTTTAAACTTAACCGTGTTGTTGATTTAAATGTTATTCTTTCAAGATTTCATTTACACTGTTAAAAATAATCTAAAAAACGTTGTTTACTAAGTTAATCGCACAGCAGTTGTTGTTTAAACAGTTTAAACAAGTTTTTAAAATCTTAAACAACCATGCTTGAATTATTGATGATTCCATATTTGAATTTAAACTTTGTTGTGAAAGATTATAAACACTTGTTTAAAATGTTTAAACAACTACTATGTGATTCAAATAGTAAATAGCGTTGTTGAAATAATTTTCAACAGTATAGGTTTCTGACCATTGTCAAATTTCATTTTGGCCATACTGTTCTGTTGTATACCTGCACATGCTTAAATATTCATAAGGGGTAAAATAAGTAAATATGAAGCAAAGGGTTTATTATTCAACTCATTTAGATGTGTAGCTTTAGAATACTGGTTTTGAACTTTACGTTATTAAGTAATCATCGTCTTTTTTTTTATGAGAAGCTTTTAACGTTGACCGAATTGGTATTGTTTGTTCTTTTCTAACGTTCATGGTAACTTAAAAGTTTTATCTCAAACTTAAAAAAATTTCATGCCGTCTGAAGAAAACAGCTATGAATTTCTTTGAATGACAAGTCCATCCAAATTTCTCTCCGATAGACCCATCACTTATTAATGTTCGTTCATCCAATGGATGTCCATTGTTTGCCGTTCACCCAACTCACGGAATCGGTTAAATATATCAGCACTGGACATAAAATAATGCATGCACGAACAGATTTGCAGGTCAGGAGTCTGGGTGGATTTACATCCGCCATTATTTCGACCGACGGCATAGGCGGCGGAAGTGGGGGGGGGGGGGGGAGGGGTCCTGTCCCCACCTAAATTTGAGGTGGGGGATGGTCCCCCCCCCCCCAATTTTTTTGTTGATAACCTTTCTTTTTCTTATTTTTTGGTTGTCAAAAAATTTTGTGGTCCCCCTAGAATTTTGGTTGATACCCTTTTTTTTTTGCTTCTCAATTTTGTTTCCCCCCTAAATTCAGGTGGACCCCCTTAAGATTTGTGTGGTCCCCCCTAAAATTTTGGTTGATGACCTTTTATTTATTTATTTTTTTTTGCTTGTTAAACATTTTACCTGTGTCCATCCCAAAGTTTCAGGTGGACCTGAATTTTTTGGCTTCCGCCGCCAATGACCGACGGTAATGCTACAGTCACATTTCCCCTACGACGACGAGTCGAAAACAGCCGCTTTCTTCAAAACCATCTATATGTAGCTTGTACAAAAAAAAATCAAAACGGCTGTTTTCGACTCGCCGTAGAGCAAATTCGACTGATGTATGAACATGGTAAAGGGTACTCCATTATGTATAATGCTGCCATTACATTCGGGTCGTCAGGTACTAAAGATCAGTGGCGTAACAGGCGGGGGGGGGGGCAGGGGGGCAAGCTGCCCCCCCTGGCGGATTTCACCGGGAAAATAAAAGAAAAACGGGAAAAATAAAAAAAGGAGGGAGAAAGAAAGGGAAAGGGGAAGGAAAGGGGAAAAGGAAAGGAGGAAAAGGAAAGGGAAAAGAAAACGAACAAAAAAAATCTTTTTTTAATGGAAAAGGAAGGAAAGCGGGAAAATGTACGAAAGAAGAACATTTGAGAAAGAACAAATCATTCCGAAATAGGCCTATGTAATACAATAGCACGGTGGGAAATAAATTAAAAGATGACAAAGTGGCAAACAATAGCGGGAAACGAAGGTAAGAGTGTAATTAGTCAAAAGCTAAACTGGAAAACTAAAAAAAGGGACAAGAACAAAAATAATAACGCGACCGGGCTGCCGATGATTGAAATTAAAGAGCGGGAAGAAAGATGGACTGCATACAGCATTGTGCTATAAGCTTGCTAAATTTTATGCAAATAAGCTACCGGGGCTTTGCCCCAGACCCAACGCAGTAGGGGCTGCTCATTAACCTTCAAATGGCTCTATAACGCCCCCCCGTTCAATCACTGGCATACAGGCGCGGGGGGGGGGGGGGGGGGTCTTGGTTCCAGCCCCAAGAGGAAATAAAAAAAATTATAGGAGACAACGTATAATGATATGAATGGAAACAAAGAAATGTGTTATTTGCTGAATATAATGGAAAAACCTATCACATAATTAGAATTTGATTTCAATAGGCAATTTTTTCCAGCTCGCTTTGCACGCTGGCGACTTTTTACAAATTTTTTCCACATTGCTATGTTTTGTCCCCTCAAAATATTTGGTTCATTACGCAACTGGGTTGAATAAATGTGTTAATTGTGTAAAAGCTATATTCTGTATAAGCCCGCGATTTGATTAAAATAGCGGCAAACTGTGAGGTTTAACGGCTTTGATATAAAAAAGTTCCGGGGGCTCCGACCCGGACCCCAACCGCACAGCACTGCGTATAGAAGGGTTGGGCCATGGCCCAAAAAAGTTCTACAAACAAGAACAAAAAAAGGAGGATGAAAAGCAAAGGAAAAGTGTAGGATATGAATTTATTTACTGAATATAATGTCAAAAAATAGCTCAAAGTTAGATTCTCATGAAAAGGTGATTTTTTCTCGCTCGCTTCGCTCGCTCGGGACTTATATAAAGCAGTTTTTTAGCACATGCGCTATACTGCGCCCATCGTTTTTTTTTTTTACTCTTCACGCTACTACCGCAAAGAATCCTGTTCACAGTGGCGCACAGACCACAAAAAAAGAATCTAAAGAGAGAAGAGTGAAATATATTATTCTCTGGATATCATTTCAAAATCTATCACAAAATTGGATTTTTGCATTAAAAAGGTCAAAAAATTTTGCTCGCTCGCTTCGCTCGCTCGCAACTTTTTTTTAAAAGATAAATTCTGCCCGATACGCAATATCTGGCCTTCTAAAAAAAGTCGCCTCATTACACCATTACGCCTGTTCATACCATGATATGACCGGGAAATTTTGGGCTCTTGCCCCCCCCCCCTGGCCACCGACCCCTGTTACGCCGCTGCTAAAGATGTACATTTCAAAATTGCAAAATTTGTTTCATCTATATGATTATTGACATGTATACTTTTTTATTACATGGTATATTTTAAAAAGTTTTGTACCACTTATGAGTGCAGAACATACTGATAGTTTTAAAGCTAACATGGATTTAGGGTCTTTCGCAACAATTCTTATTTCGGGGAAGACCTGTCGAATATTATGTGTTATGACATTACGAAGCAATCAGTCATATAAAGTGTCTGAGACATTATTGACAATTTTTATTCCTCTGTAAAATATCAAACTTCACAATGGGGGGTATGATATGTCCTGATTTCAAATGATAGTTTCACTGACCCTATGAATCAAATTATAGTTTCACTGACCCTATCCATAAATCTGTGTTTTTGGAAGCCAGTTTTTCACCTCCAAAGGAACTATGCCATTCCCATTGCTCGATTGGAATTCAATTTTTTTTTCTTCAGAATCGTACATGTCACCTGGAATCAGTAAACTATTGTCCGATTGTTACCACATCCTTCGCTCAATTTTGCCACCTTGACCATTCGCTCAAACGGTATAGTTTAATGACCATTTCACAGCGGCAAATTAACATTGGTAAAAAGACGGAAAATTCACGTTAAATGAGTGGCTCATGTTGTTTGCTTGTGTGAGTAAAATTGTGCTTTGATTCCAAACAGGCAGGTACACTCAATATTTAGTGACGTAACTGTGGTCATTTTGTCACTTTTGATCCAAAATGATAAATTTTATTTGTCATGTTTGGAAGTGTCGTGTGCAGAGTCCTGACTTGCGCCTGGTAATCAGAGGGTCGTGGGTTCAAAATAATCTCATCGCGGACTATATAGCGTCCTTTGGTACGACGAGCCGTGGCGTCAACCCGGCCATGCGCTCAATTTTCTGACTATTAGTTATTTACCGGGATTGTAAAAACAAAAGTGTAATCTATAAATTGATAAATTATCAGATCTCAAATTAAAAAGGAACAGAGCAAAGACAAAAAAAAAGATGCGCACCGCCAAATAGACTTAACCGCAACTGGTATACAGACTGGAAATATCTAGACATTAAAATAAGGGGGGGTAGCAAGATCTTAAATTGATCCAGTTAGAGTAGTAGGCATTATGAATGTGTGTTGGTGATTTATTCCATTGAATTGGGGCAGAAACAGAGAAGGTTAGATCAGTGGCGTATGAAGGAAAACGGCGCCCGGGGCAAGTGGTGAAATCGTGCCCCTAGAGAGAGAGAAAGAGGGGAATACACTTTTAACACATTACCAGTCATTTCCCACTGCATTTAAGCAGTGAAGGTCGGGGAAATCTAATTGTTTCAGTATTTCTATTTCTACTGTAAAGTTGGATATGGATAAATAATATTTCTTACATACCAAATATATACTCTAAAAATGAAGTGCTAATTTAGCATTTAAAGGACAAGTCCACCCTAAATAAAATTCAACAAGCATAACACTGACAATTTCATCAAAATCTGATGTAAATAAGAAAGTTATGACATTTTTTTAATTTCACAAAACTGTTATATGCACATGCTGGTCCGCTGTATGCAAATGAGGGAACTGATGACGCCATCAACTCACTATTTTTTTTTTGTATTTTAATATGACTGTGAAATATAAAATATTATAATTCTCCCCTGACTCGTCATGTGAAAGAAAGTTTGGTTCCTCTCTGAACATGTGGAATTACAATTGTTTTAACATTTATGGTTCAATCAAGTTGGTCCCTTTTGTCAAATTTGTATAAATTGAAATATTGTATAATTCAAATAATAAAAAAAAAAAAAAGAAATAGCGAGTGAGGAACATCACTGACTCTCTCATTTACATGTAACTGACTTGCTTAAAAAATTATTTCATGAAAAATAAGCAAAACTTAACTAGGTGAAATTTTCAGCGCTATGCTTGTTGGATTTTCTCTATTGATTAAAATCAACATTTTTCTAGAGCTGACTTGACCTTTAAGAAGCATAATGTGACTACACTTCGGAGTGCTGATTTGATGATGATGCACAGCATTTGTATAGCGCCATATATCTGTCAAAGACATTCAAAGGCGCATTGGAGGAGCCAGCCAATCTGGGTCGCCAAGAAGTAAAGGGCGCGCGCACAGAACTGTGACCCGCATGTCTCTCCTCCCGATAACTGGTTGGAGAATGCAGGTGGACCACTACACCGGGGTTCCCCCCCCCCCCCCGTTTCCTCCTACTCTTATTCGAATAGTGCAGTGGGTTCTTAACGTGCAAAGGTGGTGATTCTCCTCTACACGGGGCCTCCATTTAACGTCCTATCCGAGGGACAGAGTGTTTTTTCACTGTAACATAGCCTGCATCTATGAAACAGGGTAGAGACGTTTACACACAACGCACTGGCTTCAGTCATCCGCCCGCCCGGGGTGGACTCGAACCCACGATCTTTGGTTCGACGGGCAAAATAGGCTTAAAAAAGGAAATTTCTGGTAACAAGCTGATTTTTTCAGGATAGGTCCAGGAAAATGTCTAGAATAACATACTAAAAGTCCTCATAAATCCTCCGTGGGGGTTTTCCGTAATCCAAGATGGCGTCCAAAATGACCGCCATTCACAGAAAATGGACATAACTCACTCATAATTCACACTAAATATCAAATTTTGGTGCATATTTCATTGTTTAAAGAGGTAAAAGATCTAGTGATATAGTTAAGAGTGAAAATAAGCAGACTAGGGTACCTAAAATTCCAAGATGGTGTCCAAAATGGCTGCCAAAGCCTAAACATGCTAAAAATCCATTATTCATCTATTACTTTCTTTAATGTCTTTAATTTTGTGTCTATTCAATGGTTTTAATGGTCAAGGAATAAAATGGGACAAGTTACAAGGACAGTCAGTGGTCAAGTATGTCCAAAAATTCAAGATGGCTTCCAAAAATTGAGTCTAAAATGGCTGTTTTTACTTACGAATGGACATAGTTCATTCAATATCTGCCTGCGATATATGATTTTGGTGTCTAAACCATGGTTTGAAAAATCAAATAATACATTTGGACAACTTAAAAGGACATTCAGTGGTCAGGTATGTCCAAAAATCCAAAATGGCTTCCAAAAATGGAGTCTAAATTGACCGCTGTTACTGAAAAATCGATATACTTCATTAAAAAATCCACCTGAGATATATAATTGTGGTGTCTAAACAATGATTTAAAGGGTCGAATAATATATTAGCACAAGTAAAAAGGACAGTCAGAGGTTCAGTATGTCTAAAAATCGAAGGCTGCTTCTAAAAATGGAGTCTAAAATGGCCGCTGTTACATACAAATTGACAAAGTTCATTTAATATCTGCATAAGATAAGAGTTTGGTATCTAAACATGGTTTAGAGGGTCAAATAATACATTTTGACTAGTTAAAAGGATTGCTTCCAAAAATTGGGTATCAATGATTGGTTACTGTTATTTAAAAGGCACAGGTGACGCCAAAACAAATAACAATAATAATAAAACGACTTCTGAGACTTACAAATTCTGCCTGATATATATGATTCTGATGTCTAAACCATGGTTTGAAGGGTCAAATAATATTTTTGGATTGTTAACAATGATAATGCAGTTGTCCATTTTCCCTAAAAATCCAAAATGGCTTACAAAATGGCGTGTAAATGACTCCAATCACTTAAAAAATTATCATTATTCATACATTATCCTCATGTGAGGAATAATTGTGGTGTCTACGCTTATATACATTTGGGAAAAGTAATCTTAAGGATTTAAGAGTAGGTAACAGCAGGCATGTTTGCTCAATTTGGGAACCAAATTGCACATATAATGGAAAACTGAACATTCTTGCAATTGACTTGTCCTAAATATATATTTGACATTTCAAACCATAGTGCAGAAACAAAATTTATTTCTCACATGTGAATATTGAGTATGACTTATTTTAAGCGATGAGAGTTAAACGCCATACCTTTGATTATGAAGGAAAATTGACAATTGCATATCATCATAAGCTGTCCCAAAGTATTATTTGACACTTGAAACTATAGTATAGACACCCAAATATTATCTCTCAGGCGGATATGTTATTTTTGTAAGAAACATCAGCCATTTTTAGACTCCATTTTTGGAAGCCATCTTGGATGTTTGGACATACTGGACCACTGACTGTCCGTGTAAGTTGTCCAAATGTTTCATTTGGCTCTTTAGACCATGGGTTTAAGAACCCTAATCATACCTCACAGGCAGATATCAAATAAAGTATGTATTTTTATTAAGTACCAGCGGTCAATCTAGACTCCATTTTTGGAAGCCATCTTTGGTTTTTGGACATACTAGACCACTGAGTGTTCTTTTAACTTGTCCATATGTTTTTATTTGACCCTTCAAACCATGGTTTGGACAACAAAATCTTATCTCCCATGCAGATATTAAATGACCTATGTCAATTTGTATGTAACAGCAGCCATTTTAGACTCCATTTTGAGAAGCCGTCTTCGATTTTTGGACATACTGGACCTCTGCTTGTCCTTTCTTCTTGTGCTTATGTATTATTTCGACACTTAAAACCATAGTAAAGACACCACAATCATATCTCTCAGATGGATTTTTAATAAAGTATGACAAATTTTCAGTAACAGCAGTCAATTTAGACTCTATTTTTGGAAGCCATCTTGCATTTTGGACATACTTGACCACTGAATGGCCTTGTAACGTGTCCAAATGTATTATTTGACCTTTCAAACCATGGTTTAGACACCAAAATCATATATCTCAGGCAGATATCAAATGAACTATGTCCATTTGTAAGTAAAAACAGCCATTTTAGACTCCATTTTAGAAGCCATCTTGGATTTTTGGACATACTAGACCACTGAATGTCCTTGTAACTTGTCCCAAATTATTACTTAGCCATTAAAACCATTAAATAGAAACAAAATTAAAGACATTAAAGTAAGTAATAGATGAATAGTGGATTTTTAGGCTTTGGTAGCCATGTTGGACACCATCTTGGATTTTTAGGTACCCTGGTCTGCTTATTTTCACTCTAACCTATATCACTAGATCTTTTTACCTCTTTAAACAATGAAATATGCACTGAAATTTGATGTCTAGTGTGAATAATGAGTGAGTTATGCCCATTTTCTGTTAATGGCGGCCATTTAGGACGCTATCTTGGATTACGGAAAACCCCCACGGAGGATTTATGAGGACTTTTAGTATGTTATTCTGGACACATTCCAGGACCTATTCTGAAAAAATCAGCTTGTTACCAGAAATTTCCATTTTAAACCTAATGCTCTTGGCCTATTTACCGACTGAGCCAACTTCGCTCTCTATTATCAATTTATTAATGCAAATTTGAACTAGAAAACATCAGCACTCCCAAGTGCAGTCACTTTACAAGCTCTGCAAGTGCTTAATTGGAATTTCATTTTTAGAGTGTACATACATCAGCCACCGTAAATTATGTACACGCTAATCTGTCATCGTAATACTATCAGAAGCAGTGTCGGATCCAAGGGGGGAAAATCTGCACCCCCCCCCCCCTGAGAGCCATAATCAAAAGTTGGCGATGGATGAATAGTATTTCTTTCATACTAAACATATACTCTAAAAAATGAAGTGCTAATTAAGCATTTAAGGAGCATTTTATTTTTTGGCACCTCATTTTGAGAGTGTACATACATCAGCCATCACCTTAAATTATGTTCACGCTAATCTGTCATCGTAATACGATCAGAAGTGGCGGATCCAAGGGGGGCACATCCGGCCGCCCCCCCCCCCCTTTTAATCAAAATTTTTAATGTAGATATGTCGTTCTTACACAAGTGTGCCCTCCCCCTTTGAAAGTTCACATCATGTATTTTTAGTGGGAGTATATGTCGTTCACAAGTAATGACCCTTTTTTTTTGCTTGTCAGATCGTATGTGGACGAAATGAGCTTCAATTTTTGTTGAAAACCTTTTTTTTTTGCTTGTCAAATTT
Organism: Lytechinus pictus; assembly: GCF_037042905.1. Lineage (NCBI taxonomy): Eukaryota > Metazoa > Echinodermata > Echinoidea > Temnopleuroida > Toxopneustidae > Lytechinus > Lytechinus pictus. The sequence continues at coordinate 21,371,897 of NC_087251.1, forward strand.
TATGTGGAAATGCCCCCCCCCCCCTTGGGAGAATCCTGGATCCGTCCCTGATCAGAAGGGAGATAAATGCAAACGGCCCTATATATCCTTGCATGTGTTCTAATATAAAAGTCATGAAATACTGACTTCTTCCATTTTTTATATCATTTTAACCTCATTATCTCTTTTCATAACCGTACATTTTGTCAGATGGCCTGTCTTGGTGACTGAAAACAGAAATTATGTGAAATGGAATCTACCTTATAAGCTTATTACAGAAAGAGGATTTACGGCTTCAGACGGTGACTAGATTTTTTTTATCTTTTCCAACAGTTATCTTTATTTATTGATGTCATTTTTACGGACGAATAAATAAATCAATAATTATTATTGAGTATGAAACAAATACGCAAACTGTTTGCATGTCAACGTATTACAGAAAATGTTAGTTTCAAACATAATTTATGTAGCGTAACATAAAGTAAATACCTCGGAATATCTCGGCGCAAATGTTTGATTATAATACACAAGTGCAATGATTGCTAAGAAAGTTATTGCAAATGACAGTGATGAAATAGTTAACATGTATGTCTTCATTAGATATGAAATTCTCCAGTCTGGCAGTCTCAGTTCTTTCCATTTATTTATTGTTATAGTCGTTGATTGTGCAATGAATTAGGCAATAAAGTTGCGAGAGTCCTATTGACGAATATTTTTTTGGTTTATTGCCACTTCGTCTACTGCCATTTTGTCCACTCACCACATGGTCTAATGTCATTTCGTCTACCATCAGTTGGTCCACCATCCACATCGTCCAATTATATTTTGTCAAATAGCCAGTTGGTCTAATAACCATTTCGTCTATTATTATTTGCTATAATAGCCATTTGGTCTAATTGCATGTTTTGCCAATTAGTCCAATAGCCACTTTGTACATTTTCATTACGTCTATAATTACCATTTAGTCCAATAGCCAACTGGTCTAAAGGCAAATGGTCGAATGACCACTTGGTCTACTTTCATTTTGTCTATGTTCCATTTGGTCTCATTGCAGTTGGTCCACTGACACTTAGTCTAAACCCGTTTCGTCCAAAAATCAGTTGGTCTAATTTCCATTTGGTCTAATCACCAATGGGTCCAATTGCCATCTCGGCAAATCATCATTCGTCCAATATTCATTTCGTCTACAATCATAAATAGTCTACTACTACTAGCAGCCCTATACGTGTTCGGAATCTGTGTATGCCTATTGCTGACTCGCCTCCTGTTTCTCTTGTGATTTGTTATTAATTTGCACCTGTTGTTTTGTTAATCTTTTATACAATTGTACACTATTTCAAGCTCCATTACAATAATGTCCTTACGCAAGATGATGTATCTCATTGAACAGGCAATGCCAGCACGAAGCACGATCTAGCGAAAAATGTATGATATGGAAGAATTTATATTTTCCTGGTCTTCCCCTCATGTTTTATTTAGTTGTCTTCCTCCTCTTATTTTACCTATTCCCTTTTCTCCCCCTCCTTTCCCACTTTTCTCTCTTTTTTTCTTCATTTTTGTACCACTGATAGCTTTTATTATTATTATATTATATCATTTTACCATTCGTATTTATTATTATTAGTACTATCATAATTTATTACTATAGGGCCTATTATTACTATTATTATTTATCATTATTATCATTGTTATATGATGATGATGAATGATGATTATCATTTTTTAGGTGTGCAAAAAAGGATGGGAAATTCCAAGTCAAAGGACCCTATTTCAATGTTATCATTTTAACCACTCCACCCCCACCCTTGTGTGTGCGCGATGTGATAGAGAGATAGACAGCGGGGGGGGGGGGGGGGGGCTGTATCGTGGTACCGCATCATTCCATTTCTGATAGTAAGCCTAATTATCATCATGATGTCTTAATCATTTATTTTATCTTCAATGAATTCAAGGTATAATTAAGAAGTAATTTCGCCGCTCCCGCTCGGATAACGCAATGTATTTGTGTTAGACAGAATGGCTGTTGGACCAATTGGCTATTTGACTAAATGACTATTGCACGATTTTGGAATTGGACGAAATGTTTACAAAGAGTTGCTATTGATCCGATCAACCACACCTATGGAAAGCCAGAAACGACAATATCAAAAATGCATATTTGCTAAAAATATATTCTAGATATTGATATATATTCATAGATTCATTGTTTTCTTGAAAATTCAGTGGGTTTCTATTTGCTTAGAAAAGACACTAAACAAATTTCCTGTTGTAAAATTATGGCATTGTTGGATTTCCATATTGCCGTGGTTGATTGAATCAATCGTAACTCTTTGTAAGACGGGGTCCTGATTCCGATGATCGAGATTAAAACGGATTAAATTTACCCCAAAAGAGATCGAAAATAAATTAATTATCAATCTCTACTGTTCACGGTGGATCATTGTGTTGATTGCTATCATTTGGGCCACCTTGGCCATTTTGCTTAGTGTATATAATTCAAATACATGTAAGTAGCCCTATGTTGATATTCCATCTGGAGATGGGGCTATATTAGAAAAGTTCATCTGATGGTATAATTTTACCCTGGCTCCAAATTCTGACTTGTTTTCGCAAACATTGCCAACGTGTTTTATAATTCCGATGTAATTCATACCCTGAACATTTCTAACAGTTTACAAAGCCGCATTTGCCACTGTGACCAAACTTTCTTTTATGACGATGAGCATGATGAAAGCTTAAACTTACACAGAACTTAAAAGACTATGGTTATTTCCAATTATTATTATTATTATTTTATTATTATTATAATTTTATAGAATATCAGACTCTATAATGTAGGCCTATAAACATACACCCCCGCACACATCCTGACACACGCCAGCACACCCCCACTCGACTCCGATAATTTAAGATTCAATACTTTTGGACTTTAAATATGAATGTATTAATACATTAATATGAATCGTACATAGCCGTATAGCATAATCAACTTATATATTTTATACATTTAAAACAATACGAATATAGAATGAAATTGCGTTAGTAATATAGGGGGTATTGTCATTAATCAAGACAGAGCCGGTCCATACTTTTAAAACTTATTCATCCACACTTTTATATCATGCTGGCATTCATCTTCCCCATTTGATATCAAGAACAAAGAAAACACATCTGAATCATCTCATGTATAATCATTTTTTTTTCTAATATTATTGAATTGTACTATTATTTTCCTTGCAGAAAAAATTAACAGCATTAATGTGTTCGGAACAGATACTTCATTAAAGCGTGGCGGACTCTACTTGGTTAATGCTTCCCCAAGAATACCGACCGTTGTCCGTCGAAGCATTTAATCCAAGAATCATTAAAATCTAAGAATACATATCATGTGAGATAATACAAATGAATGGCATCCAAACAATATAAGTGGAGTCATTTCCGATATGATGTATTATGATACAAATTCAAATGCAGTATGGGCAAAATATGAAGAATTTTTGGTTAATATTTTGCGACAGTTTTAACACATAAAATGTATTACAGGTAACATCATTAAACATTCAATTGATTGCTTTCATATTCATGAATTTCATCGAGTATGGTAATAATAAACTATATTGCGAATGTAACACGAAATATTATAGGATGCTCCATTTGATACTGTATGCTTGATTTATTTCCGTATTGTGAACATTTCATGAAGGCACTTTCACACAAGACATTCATTGACAGCTATAGCAATTCCTATCCAAAGTTCAAGGAATATCAGAGAGTCAAAAGGAAGACATTGCAAACAAGTTATGTCAATAGCAGTTACGGACAGAGATACATGACGTCATGTTTTTCAAGGGGGGGTGACCGTGGATCCACTGCACTCTACATTTAATAGTGAGTCACACATAGATCACCCCCCCCCCCCCTTTCTTCCCGAACAGGTTCGTTCGGGGCTTGTATCTACGCCAGTGAAGCAGTAATCGCGGTGCCTTTATTGCAATTGTGGAAATGATCAGGTTGCTGACCAATGCTGTCATCGTCGCATATTTTTTAAGCCAATAATGAAGGCTATATTCTACAAAAGGTAGTGGAATTTTGATATGCTGTAAATGCCCTATTTTGGTGTACAAATTGCCAGTTAGATTCTTACTATATCGATAAAATTATTGCAATCACTTCAGTCGCTCAATATGCAGAAATTGCTATAAACCACTCAGAAATTCCGAAAAGTAAAGCATGGTCATGAGATAAATACTTGAAGAGTTTGACATTTTGAAACAAAATGAGTGGCGCAAAATTATCCGCTTCACCCATTAGAATGCAAGGGCGTGTATCTAGACTTTTTCGCTGAACTCATTTGGAAATTTGTTAAAGTGTGTAGTTTCTTCATTACTTTTGTAATTATTTTCATTACCATAATATTATCATTATTATCAGCTTCATCAATTACATCATCGATGTTCATGGCGACTTTAATTATTATTTTTATGAGTATCATCAATAACCAGGATGAATGATATTTATTTCAAAATACCGGTTGGGGTGGGGTGTGCCCTCACCACAGGCGTGCAGCCGCGTGCCAGTGAGCACAACCCTATTCTTTACGCTTCATTCAAACGTGCGTGACGTTTTTCTTGTCTTAGAGCCCATCTCAAAATTAAGTTCATTTGAGAAAAATGGAAGCAGTATCTTACAAACACAACACTGATTATTATATCGAAAGCGGAGGTAACTTTAATATAAAAATTTATAATTATTTGGCATATGATAGTTTGCATGGTTTAACAAAAATGATAGCAGGTTAATATTTACGGGAAATAATAAGTCATAATTATGAAGTCACACACTCAATACTGCGTTTAGGTCACATAGAAGGTTTCTTATTGGCCATAATTGCCTTTCAAATCTTCGTGCAATTTGTCATGATGGTGATAAATATACGTCACGACTATTGTATATAGCGACATTTACTATTTTTTGTACTGAATCGATGCCCCAAGGCCGTGCAATACATCAACAACAACAAAAATTGTGACATCATTATTAATACGACATCGGGAATTAGTGTTCTTTGGAATCAAACAATGAAATTAATTTGAACCTTTTATTACGTCAATTGATATTCTAAATCACTGTTCCAAATAAAAAATAATTAAGTGAGGTCCCATAATCAGTTATCATCTTTTATGTTTTTGAAATGGGAAAGTTTTGAGAATGAGCAACATCCAGCTACATAAAAACGGTCTGAATGGGCTTAACATTTGAAACTCCTGACAAGTGCAGTCAGAGTATTTGGAATTTACCCTTGTGTGAATTGGAGAATATGAGCTTACGCTGTACGCAACTATCACAATTGAGCTTTAAAACCAGTTGGCAATGGGTGATGAGTGGATGGATGGGTGTGACGTGGCATTGTACCCCTGTACTCTTTTGGCGCACAAGAAAAGATTCTTTATATTCATATCCCCTTAAACACATGCACACTCATCTTCTACTAATACAACCGCTTTGCACGCTCGCTCTCGCTCTCTCTCAATTTTTCTTTACATGGGTAGTTTTACCCATCCAAGAAATCCAGGATAAAGTAGTAATTCCTCATCACATGAGAGCACACACAGAACTTTTCTCACTGTTCGATGAACCCAACGATGGAGACTTTCGCCTATTAGTCCCTTCACCTGAAGCACCTGATGTCGACGGTTGGCAACCGTCCTCTCCCGACTGAGAATCTACTGCGCTTCTTGACGCATGACTTCTCCTGCCGTATTCCTCGGTCAACCCTTGCTCTTGCACACTGCTAACAGTTTTTGCTGATATTCTACTGGTCGAAGGACTTCGCGTTGAAACCCCACTGTCCTTTCCTAACATTTTCCTTCTCAATGCCGCCTCTTGGTTAATACTGAGGTGATCTTTGCCTAACTGGCGTCGTGACGCCCGGTCCCTCTGAAGTTCTTCTATGCGGCTCTCAGCTGATGACGAGGCAACACTGGGACGGTGTCCGTTGATAGGGGGTAGAGAATGCTGGTTGAGATGGTTCTGTTTTGGACTACCTAGTTGACTGAGGGCAATCACTAATTGGTTTTCGAGTTGCTTTATTTTCTTTTCGTGGTTTTGTGTTTGGACCTTAGCCGAGTCAAGCTTAAGAGGCAAGTGTGTGAGATAAAACTGTTATTAGTTTATTATCCTTTATTAAGATTACTAGTATAATGGTTAGGGAGCTTCCTAGCAATGATTTACTAGCTATTTATATTTGTATGATTTTTAAAACATGTTTGAGAAACAGAGTAAATATTTCATGATACAAATAACCTGATTATATTATTGACATTTTGAATAAAACATATTGTTGCGTAATTTCGCAATGCAACCTTTCTTATTTATTTTCGGCCCTTTTTTCAAAGAAAGACTTTATTAGATATTTCTCCACAAATCATGTAATAAAAATACAAATTGCATGTAATACATAAATAGTATTATTCATATATAGAAAATCAAAAATTTAAATAAGTTCGATTTGACTGGATCCATCAATATCTACAATAAACTTAATTGTTTTGCACATTCATAATGCGAACTAACTCGTGTTGATTATTTTGATTTCTTTTGAAATGATGAAAACGATAGATAACCTTTTGAACATCTAGTAGAAAATATATAATATTTAGCATATAAATATAAAATTAAAAGAAGAATAGTTTCCACCTATAGTATTCCTAGTACGAAATCATTAAAAGATAACTTAATTGCACTTTTAAGAGTATATTTTTAAAATGAACAAAAATCGACGAGTGAAGGGGCACTCCAAAATAATAAATTCAGTGTGTTTTGAACAAAAGGAACACAAAACAGTTTCGACACTTGTATGTTCATATTTAACTTGGGGGAAGGGGCTAGTAATACCGATCAATAAAGAATAGATAAAGTATGATAAAATTTTACCTCGTCTTATCATCGTGATCGACATCAAATCTTCTTGAGTGTATATCTTATTCATATATCACCCCTATCTGTGTCTTATCTTAAAAGAAAATTACCTGTATCTTCAATGAATCCAGTTGCTTATGTAGGTTGGCATTTTCATCTTCGGTCCGTGCTAGGTCTGCCTGACATTTCAGTAAATTCTTTTTCAAAATATAGTCCTCTTGATCCGTGGTAGCTTTTGAGTAACTTGCATTCAGTGAAGTATCAGCTCTGTTCACAAGAAATGAAATATATTAAGCAGTGGTACTCATTCCAGAATCAACAAATATTTTAGTACGCATTTCTATGGAATTCTATCTTCTTCATCCAATGTTCACGAGACAATTCGTAACACATTATTTATATAGTTTAATTCAAATCATTCTCGTTTCGTCTTTTTCTTCCCATTTCATTCCAAAGTAACATTTGGCCACTTCGATCATAGTCCTTTCTTTTAACAGTGCCTAAATGACATAAGTCTGCCCATGATTCATTAGTATAATTCGCCCACTCTTCCCTTCTGAAAATACTGTTAAATCTTATATTATGGTAATAAGGCAGTTGATAGAGGGCGTGGAAATGGTTTGGCAGCTTTCGATCTCAATTGAGTTTTCTTTGTTGTCCCACATGCTTATATCTTGATTGAAACATTTATGTATTAGCTGATTAGCAAATTATATTAACCTGCGAAACATAGCCAGTCAAGAAAAAATGAAATTTGTACACTCTAAAAAATGAAATGTTAAATCAACATTCGAAAGGTTAGAGGAGTGACGACCTTTTCCAAATGCTACATCCAACCTTGCATAAGGCTGAATCCAATATTTTAACTATTGGGTCATATCATTTCAAGTGGTAAATGCAACATTTATAAAAACGTCTGACAAGTCCTTTCATTAAACGCTCTCCAGTACTCGCTGTTGTCATGAAAAATATGCCACGGATAGAGTGTGAAATCTGATAACGAACAAAGATTGGTTAATCGTCATGTGATAATAACATCCCAAAGAGACTTTACATAGGGCCTATAGTATTTATTTATTTAATTACCCCACCCCCCCCCAAAAAAAAAAGTAAATAAATGAATTGAACGTAATACTTGCAACAAATAGGCGTTTACACTTACTTCCGTTTTGAGGTGTCCGCAGTCTCCAATTGCTGCCGTTTTATTTCCAATTCATTCTGCCATGCATCAAGTTCCTTTATGGATGGTAATAAACATGCATGCAGTTCGTGCTATTAGTATTGCAAAGTCAAATTTGCTTTATTTCATTTTCACAGAACAAAATAAAATGGTCGTGTTACTATCATAGTCATCATCATCATAACGCCACTATCGTTATCCTTGTTATTGAATATAATTACGATTAGTATCATTATAATTAATCATAATTACAATTAATAGTATTATTACCGTGATTACCACTAATTGACTTTTAATATCATTATTGTCATCATCGTCATTATCATTATCTTCATTATCAGCGACATAATCTTCTTCTTTTTCTTCAATATTATTATCATCATCACAATCATCGTCATCATCATCGTCGTCATCATTACCCCTACTCTCATTTTTTTGTACTTCAATATTTATCATACTTACATCATCTAACTTCGTAATGTCTCTCTCTTTGCTTTTACATAGCTCTTCTCGCATGTTGAGAAATCTCTCCATTTCCTCGATCTATTGTGGCGAAAAATAAATTTAAAAAAGAATAAATCCTCAAAATCATGAGTTTATCGTTCCAATCTTCTGAGTTTCGTTCAGGTCGGGTTTCCTTTTCTAAGGAAATTATCAAATTGCTTTAACTTTTTTTTCTTCCGTGGACCCACATATTATGTTCATCGGCGTGTATATCACAAACCGGGATCACAAACAAATCGTTTCACCTGCATTAAATGACAATGTTTTCTCTTAATAGCAGTGTTCACTCTTATAATACAAGAAGTTCTTCTAAATTCCATGTTGGTAAAGTCAATAAAGTGTTTATGTTACTATCCATAAGGCACTCAGGCCCATCTTTATTGGAGCTCCCTTCCCTCATCCATTCTTGTTTCACCTTCTCCAAATGAATTTTTAAAAAGACTCAAATTATATCTTTTTTATCTCACGATTTGGATTGTTGATTATTTGAACAAGATCCTTGCTTTGTATTTGTAATGTATTTATATGTATTTCTATGCATTTGAATGTGTATTTCAGTGTATTTATATGTAGGCCTATTCCAATTGCTTCTAATATTCCTTTCTCAAAAAAATGTTTTAAATTCTTTAATTCTTCGACTTTCTCTCGTAGGATTACTGCCTCGACAAAAACTCAATTTTTTGCAGTATTCCTCAATTCCATCCTTTTCTTGACTTGATATCTCTGTTCATCATTTTATGTATTGTAAGCATGTCCTGAGCATGTTTACATGTATATCTTTATAATGTCTTTCTTTTGTATTGATAATCTGTTATTATGCCCACGTGTATTTTTTTGTACATTTCTTTTCATCAGAATTGAAAAGAAATGAGTGGAAAAATAATAATTTGCATGTACCACATTTTTTTCGCACTGCAGATTGCGCTTTGGGGGCACCTTTTCCTGTATTTGTGTGTATTTGTTTCTGAATGAACCACTATATAACTCGATATTTGTAATGCGTATACCGTACCCATTTGAAGAAAATAATGAGGGAGATAACGCTCTGCATGTATCAATTAATTATATCTTGTCGCTGAAACATTTGCTCATTCTTTGAAATCATCTAATATTACAAATCTTTCCTTTTCAGTTTTCTTGCTTGAGAGCAGTTGCGGGACATAAGAGGGCAGATGCGGAAGCCCCAATAAACAAACAGAAAAAAGGGGCACATAAAGAGGGGTTATAGAAGAAACAATGATAAAGGTAATAGATAATAAAGAGAGGGCTTGGTCCTGGAACTATAAAAGACAAAGTTGATGACTTATTTTCATGACAAAAATAGTGTCACCTGTTAGTCACCCCCCATACTTCGCTCCCTCACTGTCTGAAGGATGATTGAACAGGAGAGAGGGATATATTATTGGAAAGGGAGGGAGAGAAATAGGCAGTCACGGAGAGGGGTGGAGGAAGGGCGAAGAAAACAAAAGACGTACATACAGAAAAAAGAAAATTGTCTTACGTCTGTTTGTTGTTCGATGCAGTCTTTGAATCGCCTGTCGAGGTCGTCTTCGAGCTGTCCAAGATCACTGATGCGGGTACTGAGACTCTCATACTGCTCCTGTAGCTTTAGGGAACTCAATTCTTCCAAGTAATCCTTCCGGTGCTCACTCAGATCTTGCTCGTATTTACTTATCTGAAAAATAAAACAGATATCAATTAATCCACGTTTATTGCCAGATGAAACACTTAAGGGGCACCTTGCACAGATCTAGGGACACATGCCTGCCCCCCCCCCCCCCCGATTAAAAATAAATAAACATTTGAATATAGATATGGAAAGGCTTGAAATAATCGTCAAAAACTTTGTTCTAAAATTATTGTGACGCATTGTCGGAACAAACAAAAATACTGGATATTATATACAATTAATGAACAAAACTTTTTAACAAAATCAGAGCTGTATCAGCTGATGGTTGAGATGTTTCAATAAAATCTATTCTAATCCAAATACATGTACATAGTAAACCAAAAGCTGTAATGTAGAATGAGACTAAAAACCAAATATACAGAAAACGTACCTCTTCTTGGAATTTAGTCCTGGTTTCATCTAATCTTTTCTTTAGCATCTCTTTTTCAATTCTGTACTGTGATTTTTGCCTCTCCAGTTGCCGATTCATGCGATCTGTCTTCTTGCTGTCACTTGTATCCTGCTGCTTCTTGATGTTCGCAAATTGTCCCTGGACGGCATTACTTTCTTTGGTCTTTGACACATCCAAATCGGTTGTAACCGGATGGTTATTTGAGCTTGTGGATGTGATATCCTTCTTTTCTTCAGTATGAACAGCATGTTTCACTGAGTCACTCTGACTATCTTCTATGGGAACATTATCATTATATTCAGTTCTACCTTCACTGGGACATTCTGCATGTTTAGTGTCAATTCCAGATGCATGCTGAATGGTCTCTTCAGTTGGAGTTACCTGGGAAACTTCCCCAACGACTGTCGAATCGTTTAAGGAATTGCCCAGGCTAAGTCCCGAATCATCTCCCGAAACAGTGTCTTTGGGTGAATGTTTGTGATGACGGGCCTTCGATCGTTTCTTTCTAATGGAGGAGGATACCACGATGTTTTCATTACTTTCAGAGCTGTCTTCTCCGGATCCATCATGTCCTCCGCTGGTCGCTCCATGTTCAGAGTTAGGTTCACCTTCAGGATTGCTTCGACTTCGATGACGATGTCTTTTCTTTTTACGATGTTGACTGTTGTTCCTTTCGCTTTCGGTATTATCTCCGACTGGCATCGCCCTAGTAGAACTGCTCGTGTCACATACATAGTCTTGACATGGTTCAGTTGAGTTGATATCCATTTCATGATAATTTATAACGGTTTTTGCAGGATTCCCCATCATGATTGTTCCATCCCTCAAATCAGCTATAGGACTACAGGGTCAAGAAGAGTGTTGACGATTTTGCCGAACACCATGATGTATAATAGTGTACATGTAGAACTTCTTCAAAGTGAACCATCTGGTATCTCCCGAGATTCCTGCAACAATTCAAAGTACAGTTTAATGTAAATTGTAGTCATGGAAGTAATGTTTTTCTTTGTTTTTGTTTTTTGCAAAACATGCATACATAGTGATTATCTGATATTATTGATTGGACTGTTTGGAATGAAACTTTATTCGACGAAAATTCGTGAAACAAATTCCAACAATTATTATTGATAAATGTTCTCATTAGACTTTGCACCACATAAAACTGAAGAAACAAGTGTTACTAGTTCATAGGCAATTTGAAAAAATAGAATGAATTTAAAAGAAGTCTAATAATATCCCCTCAAAATCAATTCAGGAAACACATGCTTGGAGCACTTGATATGGCCGCAGGCAAAATTTTAGTTACTGGTTTTTATCTCTTTGAGTTGCCAACTTTGTTTATATTCCGCTTATGTTTATAATCGAATGTGAATGGTTGTATTCCACCCTCTTTCAGTTTCGACCTTCCAATGTTGAGCAGCCCCTTCTCTTCTCACTCGTATTACCATTCTCGCCTTCCTGCTCTCTTTCTCTTCCTAACAGCTCCCCTGTCTTTATAATATCATTCTGTCTCTCTCCCTCTTTCTCTCACTTTCTCCCTCTCACTCACTCCAAATCTGTTGTATCGCCAATGCACTACATTTCATGATATACTTTTATTGTATGAACAATTATATTAACTGAAGTGGCTATCCTGATGAAATAAAACTGGAAATGAATAAATAAAAAATAAATAAATAAACAAATATATTAATCCGGACGCGTAATCGTTATTGACATCAATTCCTTTATATCTCCCAGGGGGTTGTGAAATCGTTTGAGGCCACTACTCGGAATGAGGTTCGTTGATCAGAAAAAATGATATAAAAACGACCCTTTTTTCATGATACATAATAGATTAATTTACCTCTGTTCGTAAACACAAAAATTGTAAAATATAAAAGGAATTCCTATATGAAGTTTTTTTTCTATGCACTGGCCGATGTAGGAGGTAGGGATGGGTACGTGAATATCACAGATGTTGTGACTCACCGAGTGTTCCATATGTTGCAAATAAAAATGATTTACTCCATTTAAACCAAATAAAAATCATATTGTAACCTTTGATCTTTGTTTATTGGAAATTGTTTCGTTGCTGGTCAAATTTCAAGATCAAAATGTCCTATATATAGCAGACATCCAACGCCATATCTAAATGACGTACGGACAGCAAACAAATCCACTGTCATAAACTTGCATACACGGTCGACCTCTACTAGCATAATAGGCCTATGTGAATATATTATTGTGGCTTGTGAAATTAAAATTAACTAGATAAGAATAACAGTCTAGATGCTGGGTCAATTTATCAATTTGCCTTTTCAATCAACAGTACATTATGATCATCTTTGTGCATTGCAGATGTAATAACAAGGAATAAAAACAGAAATTAAATGGGACACAATGCCCCCATAATATTCTATGTTAATAGTGAAATATGCATCATTGGGAAATGCATAGATCAGGCCCATCATGATTTTTCGAATCACGAGTTATGAAACATTTAATATCTATATAGATGTATGGTACAGGGTTTAAGGGTATAATCATGGACTAAACAACATAATCCCTTTACTTAATTATCTTCCACTGGCTGTTATGTATATCACAATAACCTTAACTGAAGGAGGCATAAGCTCGAACAAAAAAGAAGAAGGAGAAGAAGAAGAAGAAACAATATCTAAATCACACTTTTTGCAACTATACAATGAAGTCTGTATTGACTTTAATCTTTCAGACAAAATTTGACGGTGCTTAATTTTTCTGTGTAGGACCTACATAGTCAATTAGTCAATTATCCGCTTACCTTTCTACATTGGACCACGATTCCGTTCGTTTATCATCTGAATAAAATAGAAATATCCCATATCTCCACATGTCATCTAAAATCAATGCAACATTATCTTTCGCATGAACAGCTAGCGATGGATGTCACTTTTAAATGAAATATAATATATCATGCTGCTTATTGTCCAATGTATTTTTAGGTTCTTCAAAAGCAATCGATGTTCGCGTATACACAAACTACACAGCACACGCATTGGTTTTATTTTGTTCCATGCTAATTAGCATGATAAGAGGAGGTTGCTAAGCGTCCCCGCAGCTTTTAGAGTCAACGGGGCGTGAGGTAAATATAGTAAAGGTTTGCGATCTTGTGCACTGGACTGTGCCCGGTGGCTGTGCCTTTTCATGCTTTCAATCCTGCATTTTTTATATCGGTCAGTTCAGATGGCAGGGGGAAAAGAAAATCTTTGGTCTAAAAAGAGAGATGTTTTCGCAGTGCCTATTATCATGATAGGATTATATATATGTTTGTGGATATAACTAAGCCCGCGAAATATTAAAGAAATCCAACCGAGTCCGTCAGGGCCCTGGGAACGATTTTTGACTGGGGGTGCGCTCAGTGATGTCAATTTGACAAGCAAAGAAAAGGTTTCACTACAAAATGGAGGTCATTTTCGTTCCGAGCAATTTCACAAGCAAAATATGAAGATAATTGTTACATTTCTCCATTTTGTCACATCTTCAAGAATTCATGGGGGTGTTGCCAATGGAATATAATAAACACAGCATCCCCATGCATGCAGCACTCCCGCTTCCCAGAGCCATGGAATCCGTCCATAAGCATTGGCTGCACTTTTTTGTTTATTGTTCTTTTTAAAATAATTTCAACGCTATCATTGTCAATCATATAGCTTAAAGCTTTTATCAAAGCAAACTTTCCCTTTTCTCTGCAGTCCCCCCAAAATAGCTAGTTTACAATCATTAGCATGGGTTTTCAAATTATACTGGAATTTTGTGCTAGGAAAAAATTCACAACATTGGTTACTTTGCTTATCATCGAGTGCTAGTTGAAGAACTCGATTAGTTTCAATGACAGTTTGTGTTAGTTTTACAGGGGTTCATAATCTGTCATTAAAAAAAAGTGTTAACATTAGTTGTGTTATCAAAACTGTTATATTTGACTAATTGTCATACATGGAAACCCGCAGAGGTGTTGTTTTCATAGTGAAAACTTGGATGTAGCACAGGTCTGACTTCCTTTCTCTATAAAACCCTTTTGAAAGGTCAAGTCCTACCCCAACAAGCTCAACAAATAAAGAATAACTAGACAAGCGTTCCATCGAAAATGTTGACCCTCAAAATCGAATTTTGAATATGAAAGTTTGGGCATTTATTTTCTCAAATTACATAAAACAGTTATACACACATCCTAATCGTTATCGGGAACCAATGATATCACCGTCGGTTTCTTTTGTATTATTTTTATGATATGAAATATCAATATTTGATGATAAATTGGATCCTCATCACATCATAGTACATTATAATAATGAAGATAATACATGTTTTCATGAGGAATCAAGCCCGGAATCCAGTCAAGTTTTAAATTATTCCCTATAGTGTTAGTGTGCATAACTGTTTATTTAGACACTCATCGAATGTTATTAATGAGATATGTATTTCACAATTTACCTCCATGTCAAACATTGCTTAAACATTCCATTTTCGGGTCAATATATATTTCAAGAAGTAACTCGCGATTCGCGCTGGCATTCTGTTTCGCATCCCGCTCATGATTTCAAAAAGCGCTCAAAATAAAATGTCCTGCGTTTGGGTACGGTAAAAAAAAAAAATCAGCTCGCGTTGCGCACCCGCATTTCATTTAGAGAGGTTCGTATCAAATTCCTGAATTCTTACTAACATTCTTTTAGACGCCTCTTTTTCATGTCAATACAAAAATATTTTAAAAAATTGGCTCGCGCTTCACGCTCGCTTTGGAAGTGCTATACCGTTTGAGGTGTTATACCACAAATTTTCAGCTCGCGCTGCGAGATATAACACATTTTATTCAGGTGTGAACATAAAACAAAAATTCAGCTCTCTCTTTGCCTCTCGCATTGTTTGATAATCTTATTAATGTGTCACTGCAAACAGTCCTTAAAATTTGTTGTTATGTTTTGTCAATATGTAAAAACTTTAGCTCGCGCTACTCGCTTGCATTGATTGTTGCAGCTAAATACCATATTGTTCATGATTACAAAAAGAGTGTTTCATTATTCACACATGAAATACGAACAAAAGAGTGTTTCATTTTTCACACATGAAATATGAACACAAAAAAACATGCATCAGCTCGCGCTTTGCGTTCACACGGTTCAGTTAAGTCGTATGAGATGCATTACATTGCTTGTAATGATAAATTACTAGTAAATGTGTACTAAAATCTTTCGTCTTAACCCTGGTCTTAACTCCCCCTCCTTTAAAAAAATTGCTGTTGTCCAACCTCGGAGATAAGCATTCGTGGATGCATACCACAAGTCAGTGATTACTAAGTTTTTTATTTATTTATTCATTCATTCATTTATTTATTTATAAGTCTTGTTTAGTAGGGTGGCTCAACCGCGTAGCCAGGATTTTATTTTGGAGGGGGCGGTAAACATGGTAAATGCACGCGAAGTGTGCCAACTCTTATACCTTGGTCACATTTGATCTACGGCGGCCGTACGGCGAGTCGAAAATATCCGTTTTATTAATTTTAATTCAAACCACCTATATGTAGTTGGTACACAAAATGTTAAAATGGCTGTTTTCGACTCGCCGTACGGCCGCCGTAGAACAAATGTGACCAAGGTATTACAGAGCTAGAGCCGCGAAGCGAGCTCCCTAGGGTGGGTGCAGGGAACGGAAGTATCCCCCCTCCCGCGCGAAGCGGGAAGCTTTCGATGTTTCATAAATTAAAATGAAAAGTAGCCGTCTCTCTTGTCTCTTGTACCCATATCAGCTCCGATTCAGTTGACTTTATTGTGTGATTTTGAACCTTGTTTTCAAAAGTTATTGTGAAGGCACAAAAAGAGATAAAATGGAGCTAGGAATTAAAATGATGATTTCTCCGCGCAAAGCGCGGAAGTTAAAGCGTTTTATTTTTTTAATTTCCTTTGTCGGGTGAAGGTGGGTTTTGAACAATGACAGGCCGCCATTCCTCGGCTGGATCAAAGGTATTGCCTTGATACAGTACACGTATGGGAGAAAGTATACAAATACATGTACAACATGTTGTGTGATATTATGTGAAAGAAATGGATGAAGAGAACAATGGTAGGCGTAGCTTAAATCAAGGTTCCCCTGAGCTACCCTTTGGAAAAATTGGTGATGCCGAAAAAATGGCGGCTTGTCATTGTTCAAAACCCACCTTCACCCGACAAAGGAAATTATAATTGGTATGTGTCGACAATCTGTCTATCTGACGGTCAATCTGATCGGGGTCGCCCTAGCCACTAACCCGTCTCTGTGGTCTAGTGGTTAAGGCACCGGTGTTTAAAGCTGGGGTTCGATTCCCAGCAGAGACATTTTTTCGGCATCACCAATTTTTCCAAAGGGTAGATAGCTCTGGGGAACCTTGATTTAAGCTACGCCTACCATTATTCTCTTCATCCATTTCTTTCACACTATATATATATATATATATATATAAATTTAGAGCGAGAGTGAAGTAAATTTAGTTTCGTTAAGGTAATGATTCTTTTGAGAAAAAAAATGAGAATAAAGATTAAAAAAACCCAACAAAGCTATACCTTTTTTCCTTTTCTCCTCTCTTTTTTCCCTCCTTTTCTTTTTCTTTTTGGGGACGTTTGGGGGTGACCGCCCCCTGGCTACGCGCCAGGGGTGGCTCCAGGGTGCCGGGTAAAAATGGCAGAGGTAAAAATGGCAAAGGTAAAAATGGCAGAGGTAAAAATGGCAGAGGTAAAAATGGCAGAGGTAAAAATGGCAGAGGTAATAATGGCAGAGGTAAAAATGGCAGAGGTAAAAATGGCAGAGGTAAAAATGGCAGAGGTAAAAATGGCAGAGGTAATAATGGCAGAGGTAAAAATGGCAGAGGTAAAAATGGCAGAGGTAATTGATAATGGCACAGGCAAAAATGACAGAGGTAAAGATAGATCAGCAAGGAAAAGATATAGCCTTTCTATTAATATCAGTCATAATTATTGACCTTGAATGGACTCCTATATCGACAAAATGAGTATTATGAACTGATGAGATATTATTCGGATTTTTTTTTCATCATTTTAGGTCTATACTTTATCGTTATTATGATTAAACTCAAACATTTTCATGCCAAAATGATTTCAATTAGTGAGTGATGAAAGGATTTATCTTGGCCACTTCATATAGTAGAACAGCACTTCATCACATACCTACCAAACGAATTGTAATGTAAACACCAATGTGCGCTACCATTAAGACACTGAAATAGACGATTTCGGGATTTCTTTGAACCACTTGCATAACTTGGATAACAGAAAAATAACAAAACGTTCTGTAATAAAAGTAATTTTTCATATTTCAACATAACATAATGGATCCGAATAGATATTGATATGATACGTATATAGTTTAATGTAAATGATATAATAATAGCAACTATATAGTGTTCATTTTTTTCAGAGTAATACCTCATTGCAGCTAGTCAAAGTGGATATCAGGTTCCTTAACTAGTTTCTATGGTAACGGACCCAACGGATACCGCATGAATTTTGAAATGTATAGCGAATCAGGGATTTAAATTTATAGGTGTTTCTTAGGTACCATTCTATCGACCTGTTTTGAAGGGGAAATTCACCCTGACGATTGGTTTACTGTAAAAATAGCAGTAAAAATATAATGGTGAAGGTTTGCGGAAAACCCATCAAAGATTAAGAAAGTTATTAGAAGTTTGAGTTTTTGACCTGTGACGTCATATACTAGTAACTACCCCGTATATTATGCACCAAAATGTCTCCTTTTCAATTTTTTTAATCAGTGGTTCATGATTGCTAAAAAAATCTTTTAGGAGCGGATGTGAAATTATTTGTATGTTAATATACTTAAGGTACAATTAGAACCATTTTCTTTTTTGGGGGAAATTTCATTGATATTTTTTATTACACCATATATGGGGAGAACTGCTCGCAAATGAAGTCCCCATTAACATGTAAAATTTGAGTAGCTTTTTTAATCTTTGATGGATTCCCTAAAACCCTCACAAATATCATTTTAATAAACTTTATGTCAGTGTGAATTTCCCCTGTAATGAATTAAGTACAATATTTGGGATCGAAAGTGTTCTTCAAATTTGAATATTAGATGAGCGATTTGACATGAGAAGGTCGTGCATGTAATTCCAGGAAAAAAATAAGAAATACCAACTCAAGTGTTATCATTTTTAACTCAGCCATTTTCACCTCTGTCATTATAACCGCTGCTATTTATTCCCCTGCCATTTTTACCTTTGCCATTTTTACCTTTGCCATTTTTACCTCTGCCGTTTTTACCTTTGCCATTTTTACCTCTGCCATTTTTACCTTTGCCATTTTTACCTCTGCCATTTTTACCTCTGCCATTTTTACACCGAGCCGATTCCAGCAGTAATTGGCATACTGTTTTCCTTGGAGGCCCTATATACAACAAAAATACAAGCATAACAAACAATATTATGAAAAGGGTATATGTAAAGTTAGACAAACAAACAAGGAAAAGAACACGAAATAATGTTTGAGATATGCACGCATTTCTTTAGCCGGGGTTCGGTAGAATATTTCTCGTGTGTGAAAAGTAAAAAAAATAGTAATAGTACGGGGTTACCGATAGCAGGTACGTACGGGGTAAAAAAAAAAACTAGTGTAAGAAAATTAAAAGCTTATCAGTGATTTTATACCTTATACCATAGAGATGTATACTAATAACATCTCTATGTTTTATACCAACGACAGTTTTTCTTTTTCAACTTTTGAAAATGTTCTACCATAGAAAGTACACATGGGTATACGGGACGCGCATACCGAACACATGTCATGGTTCATGGCAACGAACGTAGAGGGCAGCAACACACAAGCGTGTTGCTATTAGGAAGGTCCACTCGATACGCGCATACAAATGAAGTGCGCGAACAATTTGGTAGTCATGCCAACGAAACCATGATCAGATACAATACACTCACGGAGTGACAGCAAAATAGAGGTAAACTAATAGATTATGACAATAGTAGATTAAAACAATGAAAACAAAAAATACATAAAAAATTGAATAATAATGTACCACATTCTTAAAATAATATATCACTTAATTATTGTCACAATTTTTCTGTACATCTTCAGTAAAACAGGATTAAATTCTGTCATAAATAAACCAGTCTGCTAATTTCACCCGGATTTAGCCAAGTCATTTTGTGACCACCGAAAACCTCTCAGAGCACTTTTTTAGTAGATTGTAGAGTTGATTTATTTTCATTTCCTCTTTATCATTATTTTTGCTTGAAATGTTTTTACATCAAATATCATGCTTAAAAATATGAAATACTTGTTCCTGTATTTTTCATAAAATATTACATGGTGGTGACAACAGTTTTATGACTTTGCATATCAATATGATAACAAGTATACGTGAGGTTGATACGTCTTCATCTAAATTTCGCTGCACCATAATGCGCCTACACAATCCAGCACCGCCTCTTGAGTATACAAGCGCCATGGCTGGCATGACCTCGCCGGCGCCCCGGGCCGGTCGGTGCTGAGGTAGGGTACGGTGGGCTGCATGCATATGCTAACACAAATTTTTGTAAAATTATAGAATTAAAATAGTAGATGTGACATAGACCTTCGCCCCTTGATAGTTCGTCTCAATTCAAGACCCGTCGGAATATACATAGCTCGATACTGAACCAGATAATTTCTGTCTAATATTATGTCTAACGTTAGACTGGGACTTGGCTTTGCTGTTTAGTGGTCGTATTCGATCCTGCCTGATGGATTGCAAAATGTGGGTTGGATTTGTGGATATAGCATAATTATTTTAGATTTTCAGACTACAATCTGCACTGTAAGTGAAAATTAAAATTCTAACCTTGAATATTTATCGTTACTCATCCGCCATAGTGCCACATCAATGACAGACCAAGTCTATATCTTTCAAGTCCATATCTAGCTAAGTCGAGTCGCGTCGAGATTATTATGCCAGTGCAGTGAGCATTATCATTCACACAGCGCAGTACGCGCATCGAGGTACAGGTGACCGGGGAAGTTTCGGCGCGGCCAGACCGGTACATCACGGTCTTGGCTCTGACGTTAGCTTGTGTAGATTTGGTAGGGGCAGCGAAATGAAGCAGAGGAACGGTAACACAAATGTCATCAGTCTTTGTATTTTTATTGCTTTGTAAACTACAAGAATCATGATTACCTTTTGTCTTACAATTTTTAAAAAATACAAATATGCTAAAATAATATTATTTAACATAATTTCTTGGAGATTTTATTATCAATAAAAAATAGTAAAATTGAACAAACGAAAAAAAATCAACTCTACAATCTTCCAAAAAAGTGCTCTGGGAGAAAATGGTCACAAAATCTGAGCGGAGTGGACCTTCCTAAAAGCAATACTGCAAAGTGTTGCTGCCCTCTACGTTCGTTGGTTCATGGATATACGCGTGATGGGTTACCTGCATGATGATGATGAAATGTAGGCTTAGTGGACAATTTAATTTCGTAAGTTATTTCCCTCTTCTTCAATTATTGTTATAGGTTATATATTTTTATGATGTATGAACCCTTAATATTGGAAGTAATAACCATCCATATCACTTAGAATTCGCCAAAGCTTGCCGACTGTAAACCTGACTCGACGTGTCTCGCGACGAGTACTGGTACCGGTACCAAAGTTAGTCGTAAATTAAGAAGCTCAGTCGCCCCGACTGGCGGCGCATCGTACTTTCCGAGCTTCGCTTGCACTCTGCACTGTTGCAGACTACATGTAGGCCAGGCCCAACCACACGTACTGCGAGGTTAGTATTACTATTAGTATCTGGCCAGGCCAGATTTTGACTCCTAACACGGGACCAACATCATGCATCATTTGCTGCCGTGTCCTTTCATGCCTTTAGTAGGGTGTCTGAAGCCACACTGAAAAGTGTCAGCATAAAACAGGCTGATTTAGGGGAAAATATGGCACATTTTTTCGGGGAAGTTCAGGCTACTAGAAAAATGTGATCTGAATTGATTATTAACTTGTGTTTGGCATGTATGGAAAGAGAAAATTCAGGGGCTTCTTTTGACAGTAAGGACAAGTTTATATGATCATTTTAAATAAGGATTTAGAGATAAATTGCAAACCCTTATTTTTGTGTGTGTTGAGATTGCCATTTCTCCATGCGTTTTCTATGGGAAAATGAAATTTCTGTTTTGCACAATTTTTTTCACTTTGTCGCAATTTTTCATTGTGATCTGGTTTCCAAATCTTTATAAAAATCATACCATCAGCAGGGTGCTACATAACTTTTTTGAAGCACTTGCCCAGTCGGGCAAGCAAATTTTCAAATAGTTGGAAAATACTTGCCCGAATATAGATTTCACTTGCCCGAAAAAATCCTTCAAAACAAAGTTTTATTGCTTCAAAACAAGTTATAGCCTTATAGTTTTACATACCATACCATTGACGGCTTTAAAAATACACTTTTCAACATGACTACTGATGTACCTTGTAGTTGTATTTCTTTTTTTTATTATTTTTATCTTGAATATCATGACAAAATAAATGGTAAATATGCTCTTTAATTAATTTCCTAATCTCAAATATTTTCCATATATTTTGGAGGGGACTAGGACACACAATAAAAAAAGGGGAAATCACTGAAAATAACCAGAGAAAAAAAATTAAGAGAGGGGGAGAGAATGAAAGAAAAAAAAGTAAGAAGACAGAAAGGACGAAGAAATAAAGGAAGGAAGAAAGAAAAAATAGAAAAAATAAAGAGAGAGAGAATGGCTGCGGGGAAGAGAAAGATGGAAAGAAAGAAAGGAAGAAAGAAGGGAAAGGAAGATGGAAAGATAAAAGAAAGAAAGAAAAAAAATAGGAAAAAAATGAGAGGAAGGAAGATAGGAAGAAAGAAAAAGTATAAGGATAGATGGAAGGAAGGAAAAAAAAGAAAAGAAAGATACAACGAAAGACAGAAAGAAATAAAGGAAGGAATGAAGGAAGGCAGAAAGAAAAAATAAGGAAGAAAAGGAAGGATGGATGGAAAAAAAAAGAAAAATCAAAAGAACAAAAGACAAAAAAAGGAAAATCAGAAAGAAAGAAGGAAAGAAGGAAAGAAAAAAAAATAGAAAAAAACTGAGGGGAAGAGAAAGGAAGGAAAGCAAGGAACAAATAAAAAAAGAAAAAGAAAAAAGGTAAAAGAAAGAAAGAAAAGAGAAAAAGAAAAGGTAAAGGATTGATGGAAGGAAGGAAAAGAGAAAGAAAATGAGAGAAAGGAAAGAAGGAAGATAGGAAGAAAGAAAAGGTATAAGGATAGATGGAAGGAAGGAAAAAAAAGAAAAAAGAAAAGAAAGATACAACGAAAGACAGAAAGAAATGAAAGAAGGAATGAAGGAAAGAGATGAAGGAAGGCAGAAAGAAAAAAATAAGGAAGAAAAGAAAGGATGGATGGAAAAAAGAAAGATCAAAAGAACAAAAGACAGAAATAAAAAAAAACAGAAAGAAAGAAAGAATGAAAGACAAAAAGAAAGGAAGGAATGAAGGAAAGAAATAAAGAAAGAAAAGAAAGAATTAAAGGGATGAAGAAAGTAAGGAAGAAAAAGACAGGAAGAAAAGGTAAATAATGGATGGATGGACGGAAGGAAGGAAGACAGAAAGAATGAAAGGAAGGGGAAAAAGAAGGAAGGATTAAAGAAAGAGGTAAACAAAGGTTGGATGGAAGGAAGAAAGAAAAAAAGATAGAAAGAAAAGAAAGACAGCAATAGTAACAGAAAAAATGAACAAAAGAAGGAAGGAAATTTAAAGAAATAAAGAGAGATTCAAAAGAAGGAAAGAAAATAGAGAGGAAGAAAGCTCAAACTATCCAGTCATAAATAAAGAAGAAAATTTATCAATTTCCTTGGCTAAAAAAAATAGTTACGAAAGAAACCACGTTTATCAACATACACACAAATGCATATGTGGGACTGTCAAACAATGTATTTCAGTGTGTGCGATACAGACGATCATTCGAAACCCAATCTTTTTTAAGCATAACAGAAGTGAAAATTTCTCCTTTTACTGCTTACAAATGACAGAGCTACCCCAATTTTTAGGAAATATGGACATTACAAGAATTTTCATTGGTGAGAAATGTGAATTTTGACAGTTCTGTGGGAGATTCTTCCATAGCAAACTTCGTTCGTGCAACACTGTACACCGTAGAAACTTTACTAAATGCATCGGCTGCGTGGACTAGGCGCTAGCTAGCTAGGTATGCTAGACTGCCATTGATTCTGTGTGTGTGTGTACGTCTCTGAACTGTGTGTTTATTGCAGAAAATGGCGCAAATTTTGCAATTCGAATTATAAACTTTTTTGAAAGAAGAAATTAATGATATTGCTTTTTTTTGTCTCTTTTTCTTTTCTATATTTTGATGGTGAAATATGGGGAATCTTTCTTAAATATAATTTCCATAGGGAATTTTGCTTGCCCGATTCGGGCAAGCAGTTTTTGTCTTTGCTTCAAAACACTTGCCCGACTCTAACTTTTACTTGCCCCGGGCAATCGGGCAAGCGCTTATGTCGCACCCTGCCATCAGATAGAGCATAAAAAATCCTATTGGACTCTTTATGGACAAGTTTTTGGCATTAATAATAAATTTATAACAGCTCTCGGAAGCTAAAAATTTGGATTTGTGTGTGTCCATTTCTTAACTACACAGTCTATGGCAGAGAAATGCTGAAAATTGACCTAATTTCATTCTTCTTTTTTGCAGCCAATAATTGGATTTTTTTCAAAAATGTTACATTTCTGTCAGTCTGAAGGTCATTTCTCTTCAAATTCACAAAGAAAATGTGATATTTTCTTGAAATAAGAAAAATAATTTTTTTCTCCAGACACCCTACCTTTAGTTACGATGGACGTAGTGTTGTCCAACTGCATTCACGCAGTAAAAACAGCGGTGAGGCATGCATGCACACACAAATCTATATTCTGAATTTTGTTGTGATACTGGATTACTGATATGCCATTTTAAGCTTTTTTATTTACCCGGTAGGAATTGCGTAATATGATGGTTATTTCGCTTTGTCATGGAAACTGAAAAAAACGATTCTACTAGTAGTACTAGCCTACTAATTGCTAGTAATTATAAGCATCATTTAGATATGTATTATTTATATTATGATTTTTTATGTACCGTAAAGGCGGTATTCTTATTTTGAAAATTCAATCTTAATTTTTTAAATGATGTTATTATTATGAAAAAAGAAAATTGTTAAAATAATGTTGGTTATGAAATTATTGTTGTGATTTATGCTTGTCTTGCTGTTATTCTTGCAGATCTAATGCTTCTTCAATTGTCACAAATTGGTTCAGCTCATCTCATGTAGAAATTTCACCATGGATTTCAAAAGTGATTCCCGATTTGCAGCTGTTGCCAAAGACCCTCGCTATCGGCAGGTTCCAAAACTTGAACGAAAAGTTAAGATTGATAAGCGTTTCCAGGGCATGTTCACAGATAAACGATTCAAGTTGAAATACTCGGTGGACAAACGGGGTCGCCCAGAAAATCAGACCTCCAAGGAGAATCTGAAGAAGTTTTACGAACTGGAGGAAGATGAGGAAGAGGCGATAAAAGATGTGTCAGATGAAGACAGTGAGAGAGGTGAAAGTACAGGGAGACATTGTCTAAAGAAAAAGCAGACAAGGAGGAGAAGTGGTCGAGAAGTTCTTTTGGCTTTCAAAAGGAGAAAAGCTAGGTTATCTACTTCGGAAGACGGAGATGATAAAATCAGTGACACATTCACAAAGAAAGCGATAGCCGAACCCAGTTCATCCAGAGACCAATGCAGATTGAGAAGAGGTGACAGGTTAACTAGGAGTGAAGAGGATGATTCTGATAGTGAAGATGATGAAAGTGGGCTTGGCAGTGATGATATTCCTGAAAAGAGATTGAGAGGAACAGGTATGTTTATTAGAATGCTTGTCATCTATATGCAATGCTGCATGATATCCAGTTTAGTATTGTTTGTTTTAGTTCTGTGAAAGCTTCTATAGTTATTTATTCTTTAGTATGCTCCCTCTCAACTTCAGCCTGCATGTTTGTAAAGGAGAAGCAAGAAGCATTATCTTTGCAATCATGACAATGACTGGTCAAGTAAAAAAGCATGTTTCACATTCAGTACACTTTGAAAGTCTGAGATAAATAGAGGTCAAACAGAAATCTTTGCTATTGCCTGGTTTCTTGCAATGGGTAGGGTATGGTACATCATACATGTTTTAAAACTGAGGAATAAAAAATAATAGAACCTTCAATAAATTTCAGAATTTTAATGTGAGTTTTCAATTATTGCTTGTTACTTGGTGTATTAATATGCTTTCACTCTTAAAAGTCAGTTTAAATGAACTTGATTGACATTTTATTAATCCATTTATTCTTTGTCGGACACAGACTCTAAGCCCTCATGGCAGAAGCAAATGGGCGTCGACTTTGCTCGCGGTGAAGGAAACATTGAGACAAGTTCTTCCGAATCTGACACGGATGACGAGGTGGCCGTGACTTCTGCACAGGGACCTGTCATTGATGAGATCTGCCACAGCTGGGGTGAACTGGATGCAGAAGCTCCAAGGGAAGAAGCTACAAGTAGCAGATTAGCTGTCTGTAACATCGATTGGGACTGCGTTACAGCCAGCGACCTCTTTGTACTTCTCAACTCGTTCAAGCCTTCTGGAGGAGTTCTTCATTCTGTGAAGGTACTGCATTATGTGGTTCATTCATTTAGGATATTCTTAACCTGTATTATTTATTATTTATGTTATTGTTAATCACAGTTGCAAGTGATAACTACATAGTGTAATTATATAGTAGGCTTATGCAGGATTTATGTGAGCCCAATTAATAGTATTGAATCTCATTATGAGTTATCCAGAAATAGATATTCATAAATTTGAAATGAAGTAGGAATTAATTCACACAGACTCTGAACTTGTTTGTAGTTTGTTATTGCTGAATTGTAATCAGTACAAGTAATTAATTTTTAAAATGTATACTTCAAAAGAATGAAGTTGGTACCTTATTTTCACTTTGTGCCGTTTGCTTATAAGTACTATGCTCATTTTTAAGCTACCGTACGTTGAATCTCCTTGCCCAATTCTCAACAGAACAGTACAATTCATAGGAAGAAATATTGCCGACTTGATATTATCTTTTCAATAACTTTCACTGAAAATTAATATTTTCCTTTATTAGTCTTTCCTGAGAACTCTAGACATTTACAAAGTCATGATTCATCTGGGAGTGTCTTTGTTCCATTTTTTAAGGATTTATCAATATCCTACTACTCAAGCCTACATGTAGCTTACACCTTTGCATTGTTAGCTACATATTGCTTTGTTAGCCAGAATTTTCCTTGAAATGTGGACCAGGGGCACGTAGCACAAAGATTAGCAATGATCAGTGGCGTACCGTGGGTCACGGCATTGGGGGGGGCACCAGCAAAAATTTTGAGTCACTAAGTGAGCGCGCAAAGCGCGCCCAGTTGCCAGGTTTACTGACCTAATAGACATTTTAAGGACAGTGCCATTAAACGGATATGTCTCTCACTGGTCAAATAATGCGAGCGCAAAGCGCGAGCTTAAAATTTTTGATATTCAGACATAAAAAGGGACATTATAATTAATCTTTTGTAATCATGATACGTACCTGTCTCGCTACATAATATGAGAGCGCGAAGCGCGAGCTGAAATTTTTTGTAAATATTGACCCCAAAACAGGAAGATTTTAAGGACTATATTTTAGGAATCCATTAAGAGTATACACATCTCACCATAGTCATCTAATGCGAGTGCCAATAAGCGCTTGCTGATTTTGTTAGAATTCCATCTAAACATGCACATAAAGAACTTGTAATCATGATTAACATACCCATCACACTAATCAAATCTTGCGAGCGCGAAGCCTGAGCTGAAAATTTAGGAAATTCAGACCTGAAGAGGGGCATTTTAAGGCTTGTTTGTAGGAATTCACGAAGACAATACGTAGTTAACTAACCAAATGATGCGAGCGCGAAGCGCGAGCTGAAATTCATGGAGAGCAGACATTATTTCACCAATCCACTACTGCGAACGTAAGCACGGACAGGAAATGTTTTATATTAAGACCTTGAAATGGGGCAATCACTTTAAGTAGTCATGAAAAAGAAGCATACTATTGTACATAAAAGAATAATAACTCGAAGTGCGAGGAAATATATTTGGCAGTTTGGTGTATATTGACTTGAAAACGTGAGGTTTTCATTATAATGAACAATAATGTCTTCTTTCCCATTTAGTTTCTCTTCCTTTCTCCCTCTTTTTCTCCTTTACCCCGTTTTTTTTTTTTTTTTTTTTTTTTTGTCAGCCGATTGGGAACGTGCCCCCCCCATGCCCCCCCCGTAGTTACGCCACTGGCAATGATCGTATAACATTTTTGATTGATTCCATAGACTACAATGTACAATCAATCATGAAAATCAAGCGTACAATTAATCGCTAACCTTTGTGTTATGCCGGCTCGGGAAGGATTTGAAAAGACAATAGAGTGATTGGCAGTGTTAGCACTCTTTATCGCTTAAATACTCCCCAGAGAGTGGAAAATATGCAAGAAAACTCAAATCTGGTGACGGGTAGTAGTAGACAGGAATAACCGTAAATTCTGGGATTTATTTAACAATTTCTGACATTTTACTATCATGCGCATTCTGTATTGTATTGTATTGGTGAGTGGACCCAACGCAGTTCAGCGGAACGACCAAATACGCAGACAAGCTTTTGGTCTAGGGTAGTAGTAGGAGCACTTATGAAGATCACTGATAAGAGCTCAATAAATGTAAAATAATATGTCCTTGTTTTTATTTTGAATTTCTGTGTATTGTCTGATTTTTTGTTTATCCTTTTAGATATACCCCTCCGAGTTTGGCTTGGAGCGGATGCGGGAGGAGGATGCTAAGGGTCCACAGGAGCTGGTAGAGAAGGATAAGAAGAAGGAGAAGTTGAGTGGGATCCAGCAGGAGCGATACCAGAGGGAGAAACTTCGCAAGTATCAGATGCAGAGGTTCGTTAACTTGAGACACGTAATTCTTGTAATATTCCTCTTTGTAAAAGAGAGGGTCAATGTCATTGGGATTTGACAAAATCATGTTTTCGTGCAAAACCTTCAAATGCGATCCAAATAGATTGGCTGATGAAAAACAAAGGGTCCTGTGGTCCAGTGGTTAGAGCATTGGACTCATAATCGCAAGGTTGTGAGTTCGAATCCCAACTCTGCCATTGTCTCCACTTTGATAAAAAGGCCCGAGAGTGATATCTGTCGTCTATAACGTCAGCCACTATGACTGATTAACCTAGACGTAAAATGTTTCATAGGTAATTGGTTATATACCAGCTTGGCGTTTACCAGCAAAATGCTGTCCTGCCGAGTTCCTACGGGAGTTACCACAAACAGAAACAAACAGAAACAAAGAGAAAGGATGAAAAAATGGCTTACTGGGTATGCCATTTTAATTGCCTCGGTCTCTGTTACTCGGTCGTCTAAAAAATTACTGTAAACCTAAAAAAAATTGCTGTAAATAACTATGCAATTGAACATTCAAAGAGACTATTTTTCAAGTTGTACACTCATGAATATTTTAAGAAGTTGCAAGTTGAGAATGTACCATTATTCTCTAAATAGAAATGCACATCAATGAAAATGAAAAAAACTTTTTACAATTTTAAAGTGGTGAAATAGTCTTGGAAAAATAGAATTCCCTTTCACAATGGTTCAGTACTTTTTAAGCTTCAGTTGACTATAGTCAGAATTGTGGAATTGAATTTGACATGATGATTAGATTTTGTTTTGTTGTTGATTTTGTTCCAGGTAATTAAAGTAAATAGACTTAGTTTGCTTTCTAAACTGATCTGATGTGAAGGTTTTGCAAAATTTGCATTTAGGGAAAGCATATTATACAAAGCCAAGTATTTCATATACCTGTTCATAGTCATACATGACTGATGACCTATGTACTAAGTGGAATAAAGATCTAGGTGTACCCCCTAATACCTCCTGTTTTAACATCTTATCATATCTTGACAATTAAAAAAAGATTGGAATCAAATTTATTTGATGGAAATACAAATATATGTTGAGAGATTCTACACATTTTTGCTCCTTCCCCTTTGTTGAATATTTCTAGGTTAAGGTATTACTATGCTGTGGTCGATTGTGACAGTGCTGATACAGCCAATGCTATCTATGAGCAGTGCGATGGCATGGAGTATGAAACAAGTGCATCGAAACTAGATCTCAGGTGAGTTCCTGTGTTTTTGGTAAAGGTTATGCCTTTTTATTCTATCTTGTTAATGTTCATAATCTTGTACAAAATCCCTTTTTTTGGTAAGTTTTTTGAACTACCAGAGTCGATCCTCTTTTTAATTTGTGAAGGTTGGCATCTCTGCTGTACTTGTTGAGTTTCAGGATCATTCTTGATGGCCATTGAAAATGTCTCGTGACATAGACAGCAGTGACTAAAATAAGAATTCCTAGTGAGTGGGTAGTATCAAGAGACTCACATGGAGGGTGAAGCACCATCGAATGGCCAAACAACAAGGATTCTTGTATTTTGAAATTGATGACAGAGCATGAAGTGTTTGTTAGTATCCTTATACACCAGCATTTAATTTAATATTCCACCCCAGGAATGTTGATGTTATGCAACGAAAATGGTTAATTAGAGGAATCTAAACCAGTTTATAGACTGATTCAGCTTGTTGATTTTTCTATGGTAATTTCTAAATGAGGGGGTGGCTTCAGGTATACCTAACGATAATTTATGCATTGTCATAGCGACGCACGTGGCTCATTGCATGACCTATTGAAAGTATGTGTATTGTTCTATAGAAGTTCCCCTCCCCCCTCCCCGCTTTTGCCGGCATATGTTGCAGTGATCTGAAGTCGGATTCATCTATACTAAAAGCCCTGGGCTGACAGGGTTTCATGTATTCTCTGGATTTCACTATTTGATTCCATAAAATAACCATTTTGTTTGTCCAACCACAATTTTTCTCCATTCCTAATTTCATGAACAGCTTGAGCCTCAATAAATCAGTTAATATTACTCCCTTCATATTACATGTAATTATAAAACAGATATATCATCATATATGTCCTCACTATATTCATATATTTTATATGGGGTCGGACACATTATTCTTCGAACTGCCCTGTTGATACCTTTATTGATGCTCTGCATTAGGCTAAAGAACACTTCATATCAGATAGAAAGCCGTGTCTAGTTTCTAACTGAATGACAGCTCTGATAAGCTCAATCTTGTAAATGATTCTCAGGTTTGTACCAGATGACACCACCTTTGACCTTGAGCCTAAGGACACAGCCAGCGAGGCCCCGGACGCCTCTCAGTTCAAACCCCTAGAGTTCCAGACGACTGCCCTGACCCGGTCCAGCGTCCAGCTAACTTGGGATGAAAATGACAAGAGGAGGGCTAAGGAGACCGATGAACTCTTCAAGAGCAGGAAGAAGATGGAAGAGATGGAGTCTCATATCCAGGCATACCTAGCATCATCTAGTGAGGAGGAGGAGGAGGATGGTAGGAAGGATGGAGGTGAAGATGGTAAGTATTTACCATCACCTCTAATATTGACAGAGAATGTAGAATTGAAATAATTTTTCAGAAATACCCATTTCAAAGACTTTACAGGTTGCTGTAATTGTTGAGTCAGGAATAAGAGGTTAATGATTAGGGTTGGGCTTTATGTATGGTCTATACAAATTCTGGTAGGAAAAAAATAGTCAGCAAATTAAATTGGTGATTGCAATATAATTTTAGTGTATTTGCAAACCAAACTTCAGCCATTATACCAACTTGAAATGATATTTGTGCTGTTTATTTCATAAGTTTTTGTTTTATTTACAGGAATGAATGTCATTATTTGCAGTATATAAGTTCTGATAAAACAAAGTAAAGTAGGTTTGATACATAGAATGAATTCAATGTAATAACATAAAAAATAATGATTCAACATCACCATAATTATTGAAACTGTTAAACAGGTAAAGAGTGGTATATTTGTGAAGGTCATTTTTTATGTATGCTAGAAAAAGCATGTTGTGTATCTTTTTTCAGGAATCCAGTCAGTTATAGAGCTTTAGTAGCCTGATTTATGCTCTCAGCACCTTCACCATGTGGTAATTGAAATCACCCATTATACTTGAGCCTTAGCACATTGCCATCAATAGGGGGGGGGGGGTTACTGTCCTGTTCACTGGCCAAAGGAAGGCAGCAACTCTGATTTTGTTCCCCCAAAATTGACCTTTTTTATTGATTTGAGATATGTTTTGTATGCTCAGCATGATGGCATATGAATTGGAGTGGCATACCCTCCAATTTGCTGAATTCTAGACATTTCAAATGCAAGAAACTATATTCATTTCCACATAAAACAATGACAGAATTTCCTCACTTACTAAGAAACTCATTCCATAGAGTTGCTTCCTTTTGTGTGGATGGCAGTGTTTATATTTTTATTTTTATAAAAAACAAGTTTACTCCTAGTTACCAAGAATATGTAGAGCATTTTCATTTATTTGAATGCAGGATAAAAGAGCATTGGTGCCACGGCCAGGGAGCGAACCCTAGACTTTCCTTGTAAAGTCAGGCGCCTAAGACCACTTGGCAACAGCACCTCCATTTAGGTTCATGTTATTGATATTTATGTACTTCTTTGTGCGTCTCAGATTTAAATGAAGAGGGTAGTGAAAATGACAACCCTGAGAGCGAGAAGGACCGTATCAACAAATACCGGAATCTTCTGAAAGGCATAGAAGAGAAGGAGAAACAAGATGGAGATAAAGATATGGAGATGGAGATTTCATGGGAACCAGGTAAATTAACATATCAACCATGTAAAACAGATGTGCATTGCCCATCCCACCTTAATCTCTTTCTCAGACCTTCCTGACTTCCATTTGCCTTAATGTGTGGCGATCTCATGTTGATTCACAGTTTACCTGCTTCAATTTCACACATTTGAACTTTATATGGCAAGAAAAGTTTATGAGATGAGAAGACTCAACTTCCCTGGCAGTTAAACTGACCTTCAGCACTTTTGATGGCAGATGTTAAAACTACTGGGAACATAGTATCTTATTATTCTTATCCTGGATCTAATCTTCCTCCTGTTTAAATGAATTGTTTTGGATCTCAAAAGAGCTTACTTTAATGATTGTTCAGAAACATATTATTTAAGACCAAAAATATGCTTTAGTCTGATGGCATAATATGTTTTGCGTAATATAATTTTTTCCTGTTATTGTAGGGCTAAAGGAATCCACACAAGAAATAGTGAAGAAGAAAGCAGAATCCACAGATGCTACTCCATGGGAAAAATACTTGGAGAAGAAGAAGGAGAAAAAGAAAGAACGTAAGCAGGAAAGAAAGAAACTGAGAGCCCAACATGAAAATGTAAGCCATAAAAATGTATTTCAATTGAGCATTATCAAATACTTGCTGATATGTAACTGAATAGTTATACTCTAGGGTAGGGTTTATGTTTTTATGATATGAGATATACCCTATTGTGACTTGATTATTGAATTACATGTAGTGTTTCTGACTTCAGTTCCACAAAAGTGATTTCACAATCCATTTGGGCAAGTTCCATGACTCAATACATGGCAATAAACACAACAAAATATCACTCACAATTCCTTTTAGTATTGGATAATTGTGTTGCCAATAAAGGTAAAACTAGCACTCAAGTAGCAGAAAAGGGAAAGGGAAATGTTAATAATTGCATTCCAGATTTGACCTGTACTTCCCAGATCACCCTATCCTTTCAAGCTGTGCAGAGCCAACAAGCACCGGGGTTCCCAGCCCATCAGCAGACCTGCCAACTGTCCCGATTTTATCTGGATCGTCCCGATTTTCAACTTTCAAAATGGCAAAAAATTGGGACGTTCCGATTTTTTTCATGCTATGCTACTTACTGCGATTCACACAGCGCGTGTACAGTATGCCAGGGTTGAAAATACACGGGAGCAACGAGCGATTTGGCCCTCGTGTGCTTTGGAATCGCTCTCGCAACTGCCTAAAACTACCGAGCGACTCCCAACATGAAAATCACTCCCGTCCGCGCCCATCCAGTCTCCCATTTACGACTGTATATTAGTAGTAGTCAGACAGCCAGGCCAGCGCAGCCGCAGTTTGTACTTTCATGCATCGTCGCATTCTGACGTGTAACTGAGTGGATTTTTTAGAATCACGGGCGCGGCACTTCAGAAAAATGCGTATCGAGTTTCAAACTCTCGATATCCGTAGTACTATTTTTCAAAACGCTGCGCGGCACCAGGTCTCGCCGTAACTTTGATAGCAAAAAAATTCCTTTTCTATTGGACTAAATTTGCAAGAAAACAAGATCGTGAACTCTGAAGAAAATCACAGTTTTTTGTCTCACCTGCATAGCAGAGTGAGACTATAGGCGCCGCTTTTCCGACGGCGGCGGCGGCGGCGGCGGCGGCGGCGACGGCGGCGGCGGCGTCAACACCAAATCTTAACCTGAGGTTAAGTTTTTGAAATGACAGCATAACTTAGAAAGTATATGGACCTAGTTCATGAAACTTGGCCATAAGGTTAATCAAGTATTACTGAACATCCTGCCTGAGTTTCATGTCACATGACCAAGGTCAAAGGTCATTTAGGGTCAATGAACTTAGACCATGTTGGGGGAATCAACATCAAAATCTTAACCTAAGGTTAAGTTTTTGAAATGTCATCATAACTTAGAAAGTATATGGACCTAGTTCATGAAACTTATACATAAGGTTAATCAAGTATCACTGAACATCCTGCATGAGTTTCACATCACATGACCAAGGTCAAAGGTCATTTAGGGTCAATGAACTTTGGCCGAATTGGGGGTATCTGTTGAATTACCATCATAACTTTGAAAGTTTATGGATCTGATTCATGAAACTTGGACATAATAGTAATCCAGTATTACTGAACATCCTGTGCAAGTTTCAGGCCACATGATCAAGGTCAAAGGTCATTTAGGGTCAATGAACTTTGGCCAAATTGGGGTATTTGTTGAATTACAGCCATAAATTTGAAAGTGTGTTGGTCTAGTTCATAAAACTTGGACATAATAGTAATCAAGTATCACTGAACATCCTGTGCGAGTTTCAGGTCACATGATCAAGGTCAAAGGTCATGTAAGGTCAAAGAACTTTGGCCACGTTGGGGGTATTTGTTGAATTGCCATCATATCTCTATAAGTGTATTGGTCTAGTTCATAAAACGTGGAAATAAGAGTAACCAAGTATCACTGAACATCTTGTGCGAGTTATAGTAGTTTTCAAAATCAGCACTGCTGCTATATTGAATCGCGTGATGCAGGTGAGACGGCCAGAGGCATTCCACTTGTTTTATTTTAGAGTAATTTTCGGAGACTCCACTTCTCAAATCTGAACTAAGCCACTTGGTGCTCTGGCAATTTTCAGACCGAAATTAGGATTTTCTGTGGGGATTTTTGGTGAGTAACGGTCAGTGCCCGAGTGTATACATGTATTGGCGCTAATGCAGTTTCATACCCGCCTGCGTTGCGGTGATGATTGACTGTGAGCTGTGTGTTGCGGTGGTGATTGACTGAGTGCTGTGCTATGTTCAGTGGCTGAGCTGTGCTAGCGTAGGCATAGCCTAGCCTAGCTTGAGAAGTAGTTGACATTGTGATGTTAGCCATCAGGCTGTGGAGCATTCAATATTTAATAAAATAATTTTCAAGTGAGTTTTAGTCAAAAAGTATTTATGAAAAGGATTCCTCTGGCAAATTCTGTTCATATTTGATAAACTTCATCCTTTTCAATTTGATGGACAAAAATGGATATTAAAAAAAGAAGTTAGAACGTATATTTAATTATATATACAAGAAGTAATGAGATACAAACAATATACATTAGATCTACATGTAAATAGACAACAATAAAGAAAATAATAATTCAAAGATTGATAACAATGAAGAAAACATTAAATAGCAATTAAATAAACAATGTTTAACATTAAATAGATTTGTAAACAAGCAGGAAAAACTGCGATGCGAAACCATGCGCTGAATCACTTTTTTTTTAATGGCTCTGGAAAACTGAAAATGGCTCTCGTAAAATGAAAAATGGCTCTCCTTTATTTTTCAAAATGGCTCCCTAAAAATAAAAGTGATTTCAACACTGCCCTGAACCCCCGCAAGGGGCGCTGCCCCCGGACCCCCGGACGGTGGTTGTCCAGATTTTGGGTTTCCAAATGTTGGCAGGTATGCATCAGGGAAATCAGGGAAAATTATTTTACTTTTTTCCAGTCAGAGAAAATCAGGGAAGTTGAATTTTGCCTTGATTGATATAAGGATAAATAAATTTGTGCTAAATGTGTGCCATTGTATATCATATAAACCACAAATTTGCAAAATGAAGTTCCAAACATGATGCTTTGCAACAGATAAAATCTAATATATCTCCTTTTTGTCTCGCCTGCATAGCAGAGCGAGACTATAGGCGCCGCTTTTCCGACGGCGGCGGCGTCAACATCAAATCTTAACCTAAGGTTAAGTTTTTGAAATTACATCATAACTTAGAAAGTATATGGACCTAGTTCATGAAACTTGAACATAAGGTCAATCAAGTATTACTTAATATCCTGCCTGAGTTTCAGGTCACATGACCAAGGTCAAAGGTCATTTAGGGTCAATGAACTTAGACCATGTTAGGAGAATTATTTTCAAATCTTAACCGAAGGTTAAGTTTTTGAAATGATTTCATAACTTAGAAAGTATATGGACCTAGTTCATGAAACTTGGGCATAAGATTAATCAAGTATTAATGAACATCCTGCCTGAGTTTCAGGTCACATGACCAAGGTTAAAGGTCATTTAGGATCAATGAACTTTGGCTAAGTTGGGGGTATTTGTTGAATTACCATCATAACTTTAAAAATTTACGGATCTAGTTCATGAAACTTGGACATTAGCTTAATCAAGTACCACTGAATATCCTGTGCGAGTTTCAGGTCACATGACCATGGTCAATGGTCATTTAAGGTCAATGAACTTTTGCCGTGTTGGGGGTCTTTGTTAAATTACCATGCTAACTCTGAAAGTTTATGGCTCTAGTTCATAAAACTTGGACATACGAGTAATCAAGTATCACTGGGCATCCTGTACGAGTTTCAGGTCACATGACCATGGTCAAAGGTCAAGGTCAATGAACTTTGGCCGTGTTAGGGGTATTTGTTGAATTAACATCCTAACTCTGAAAGTTTATGGATCTAGTTCATAAAACGTGGGATATAAGAGTAATCAAGTATCAATGAACATCCCCTGTGAGTTTCAGGTCACAAAACCAAGGTCAAAGGTCAGTTAAGGTCAATATACTTAGGCCATGGTGGGGTAATTGTTGAATTGCCATCATAACTTTGAAAGTTTATGGATAGAGTGAATGAAATGTGGACATGGGTGTAGTTGACAAGTCTTAAGTCACCGTTCAAATGTCATCTATGGTCAATGAACGTGGTATTATGTCATTATATGAATGGTGTTTTTGTGAATGATTATTTTATAGTAGTTTTCAAAGTTAGCACTGCTGCTTTATTAAATCGCGTAATGCAGGCGAGACTGCCAGAGGCGTTCCACTTGTTATCTCTCTCCCTTGTACCTTCTCACTGTTTACCCTTCCCTTCTCTCTTCCCCTCACTCTTTTTCTTTCTAAATTTAGAAGTCTGATGAAAGTGAAGAACCAATGCAGGCTTTCAGTGACGATGAACTCCCAGATGATGTTGATCTGAATGACTCTTTCTTCAAGGATTCTCTCAAGGAAAGCAAATCAGGTATTATTCCAGACACAAGCAAAAAAATAGTTTATTGTGAATCATGATCAAAATTTAATATGTAAAGTATGATTTTATATATCCTAGAACATGAGCAGTCTCTTTGAACTTACCCTTTTTCCAAAGTGTGATACAACTCCCAATTTGTATTGTGGGGTAAATTAGAAAATGAAGAATAGGTGGAAGATTGAGAGGGAGGGGGCGGAGAAAGGGGAGAAAGAGAAGATGACTTTTCTGTTTATTTTTCCGGTTTAATCAGGTGGAAAAAGCAAAAAGAAGGGCAAGAAGGAAGAAGTCATGAAAACGGAGGAAGAATTGGAAGAAGAGAAGCAAAGGAAGGTAAGACACTGTCAACATAACACTTGCTTTGTGTAAATCATAAGGTTTATTTTAATGGAGATTTGAAAGATTTGTTTCATTGCTAAGATAGAGTAAACAAATGATTGTGAAAAAAAAAGACTTGAAATTGTTGGGCTGGATAGAAGTCAAATAAACTCATGAAGCCTGCTAGAGAAATTACCATTATGTCAGTGACACATGTACTCTAGGGTGATAGTGGATATTCTTCGCACAAAAAGGAAAAGTCCTAATAGGAAATTAATGAGACACATATATTGGTATTCTCCAAGCATTGTTTTGGCATATGCTAGATGATCTTATTACTGTTTATCTATTCTAAAAGATGTCCCTGATGAAGGTTTATATTGCTTTTGTTGTTTCATTGTGATTGAAACAGTAAGGTCACATTATCTGGGGTTGGTAAAATCTCATTGAATTTGTAAATAGTTATGGACTGTACAATGATAAACATGCAAGAGAGGGATCACGCAAATGCCTTTGAATCATCTGTAGGCAACTTTTGACTCATCTAGCAGTGGTTGAGATATGCCTTGCTTTACTTTTGCAATGGTGGTTAACTATATTTTCTTTGCTGTTTTTCTTCAACAGGCTGCTCTTGAATTGTTAATGCTGGATGAAGAGGATGATGGCAGGCAGCACTTTAACCTTAAGAACATCATGGAGAATGAGAACATGACAAAAAGCAAACGCAAGAGGCAACTGAAGCAACAGCGTAAGCTTGGCCAGCAGGAGGAAGCCCCAGCTGCCGTCCAAGACAACTTTGAGATCAACACAGCAGACCCTCGATTCGATGCCCTGTTCACATCACACGAGTATGCCATCGACCCGTCAGATCCTCATTACAAGAAGACCAAAGCGATGGAGACATTGATCAGTGAGAAACAGAATAGGAGGGAGAAGAGAGAAGTGGAAGATGAAAAAAGAACTGTGGAGAAAAAAGAGAAAAAGATGGACGTAGAGGTTTCACAGCTTGTCAGATCTATCAAGAATAAGACGGAGCAGTTTCATTCAAGAAAGAAACTCAAAACTGATGCATGACAAAATAAGGGCAACTCAGACATTGAACATTTCTATGTGACATAAGTCTCATCAGACATGAAGCAATTTTTACTATCCAACTTGAAGCTGCAAAAAGCTGCGGACCTATCTAATTCTTGAGAAAATTAGCACTGATATAACGTGGGCTTGTCTTTGCACTTTAAGACAAATATCTATATTTGAGGGTTGATGCTTATAACAAGCATTTATTAACAGATGTGAGATGACTTTCCTTGAAATATTTTGAATAAGGGCCATGATATTTAATAAATGTATTTGAGAATGATTTTATAAGTGTCCCCTCCCCCACACCCGTTCCAAGGTCTACTACGACATTCATTCATTCTTTTAAACTGCATGAAAATTGAATTGAATTGATGCAGCTTTTTTTTACTCAAAAAGATGTGCTTTGTGATGCCATTGCATATGAAAAGCAAATTATTTTAGATGTAGACCTTTCATTGGTTACTGCAATTGACTGCTGCATTTTGACATTCAACATTAAAGGGGAAGTTCACCCTGACAAAAAAGTTGATTGTAAAAACAGCAAAAAAATATTGGTTTGAGGAAAATCCATCAAATATTTAAAAAAAAAAAGGTTATTAGTGATTTGTGACATCACATGCAAGCAGCTTCCACATATGTGAAATAAAAAAAAGCAGTGAAATGTAATTTTAACCAAAAAATGAACAGATGCATTATTTCACACCCACTCTTGAAAGAAAAAGGTAGTCTTAAACCATTAAAAAATTGAAATTTATGCATTTTTTACAACATATGGGGGAGCTTGTTGTATATGAGGTCACAGGTCAAAACCTCAAACTTCTTATAACTTAATCTTTGATGGATTTTCCTCAAACCTTCACATTACGGTATCTTTTATTAATATTTGTAGTATTTTTACACCAAACTTTTCTTCAGGGTGAACTACCATTTTAATCATTACAAATGTGGTGCATATTTATCTACTACTAGGCTTAGGTAATTCATGTATATTGATACTTTGAGTCCAATGCCCCCAAAATAACCTGGGAATGTGGTGTATATGTATCATAATACTGTAATCAAATAATGATCAACATGCTCAACAAAATCATGACTGTTTTCATGAACTGTTCCATGAGGGGTTCAGAAACCAGTTTCAGATAAATGCATTTAGCTGTCTGTCTGGTGACTGTACAAAGTATTGAATTTGATTTTCATTACCATGATAGTACATAATCTAATGAATGGAGTATGACTACTAAAGAAACTGAACTTTGGCGAGACAGCTGTACATTTGGCAGTCTAGTTTAAAATATATTGGATCCTGGGACGCTTTGTTTAATTATGATTCAGTATGAAATGTGCATAAATTCTGCAGATAATGGTACAAAACTTTAGAACGTTTTTTTTTAATTGGTGCATGTAGTTTCCTACAGATGGAAAAATGAAATTGTGATTCAAATAAATTTGCAGAAATTATAATATATGAAAGTTTCATCTTCCTTTATAGTATTGGGAGCACACCATAATTATTAGTATAAGAATAAGCTTTATTTATCATATTTTGGAGAGAGGGTGCTAATTTTGAGTTAAGAGTCAAATTTGAATTTCCAAAATGAATCAGTGACAGTTGATAACACATTCACTACAATTGTTAAGATTTGGAAGAATAACAAATATTGGATGCACTTGAGTGGTTTATCAGATACATTGCATTCATCAGTATGAAATTTGCACAAGTTGAAGATGGGTGCAATATTTTTTTTGATGATTGCAAAAGATCCACGCAAGTGCTTCCAATATTATTTTTTATATGTATAAACCACTTCCCATAACAACAGCAATGGAGAACAAAAGAAGAAACAAAATTCAATCTGATCATTGAAATGCAACTTACAAGTAGCTCTTGATGACATTATATGGTATAATTGCGCAATGAAGTACATGGAAAAAAAAAACAGTTTGGTACCGCTGACTTTTTATGTGGATTTAATCAGAATCCCTCAAATAGTCTCAAAACAAAAAAATCATAATTTTAGAACAATAAAATACACACTTTTGTAGACCCCCTCCCCATTTGCCAACCTCCAAAATACCTGTCTTTATTCTCAAAGGTGGGCTAAACCGCGTCATTTGACGTCATCGACACGGAGGCTAAATTTTGCATTTCTCGAAGGTGGGCTAAGTTAGCCCCCAGGGGATAGTTAGCCCATGGGCCAAATTTACCCCAGGCTAAGGAGGACAACCTTTGAGAATTTGGGCCATTAGGGTTGAGAACACATTTTTCATGAACAATACTTCAACACACACAACACGATCCAAAATCAGATGATTCAAACTATCAAGGCGTAGTTTTATTTGATCAAAGTGCTTTTCACATAAAGAAAAACAAATAGCTGAAAAAAGTTCAGTTGATTATTATCATTATAGAAACAATAACGTAACACGAGTTGAAAATTAGAAGGCTTGGTGTAAGATCCTCATCATATAAGTTTGATCTTATACAAAAATTAAAGAGGCTGTAGAATAGATAATAAATTATTTCATGATGATGGATCTCAGACATTTCTTGCTCAGACATGGTGAGACTAAAATGGAATATGAGGTGTCAAGGAATATGTTGCAGAGGCAAGAGCTTTGTTTTGTGCAAAGTGACAATAACTGGACTAATCACATTCTTTTATTTGGAAATGGTGCAAAATAGAAAAGGTTAGCCCATAATTAATGTCCAGATTTACATAAAAAATCATTTGACATCATATATTAAACACAATAACAAATTTGTCCGTGCACCTTTGCACCACTTCTGATACTTGAAAGGTATAATGCACATTTGTTGTGCAATGAGCAAGTTTATGATGTCACATCCCCACTAATTATTTTGTATCTAATAATATGAAATTATATTTATTCAATTTTTTTCCTCTAAGAATAAAAAATGTTTGGATTCACTCCTCATGAGGACGTTTTTGGCAGTTTCACTCAGTCTGGATTGCCTATGAATTGCCCAGGATTGCTATCATCTGCATGTAAACAGAAACTTGTAAATATCACTCTTCTTGTACACACTGACATTAGAAAGGTTTAGATTTAGACTTTATATTGATTCTATCGACTCGCTTCAGGATATAAGAGTACAACTCATTTACAGTAAACAAGTGGAATGCCTCTGGCCGTCTCACCTGCATCACGCGATTCAATATAGCAGCAGTGCTGATTTTGAAAACTACTATAACTCGCACAAGATGTTCAGTGATACTTGGTTACTCTTATTTCCACGTTTTATGAACTAGACCAATACACTTATAGAGATATGATGGCAATTCAACAAATACCCCCAACGTGGCCAAAGTTCTTTGACCTTACATGACCTTTGACCTTGATCATGTGACCTGAAACTCGCACAGGATGTTCAGTGATACTTGATTACTATTATGTCCAAGTTTTATGAACTAGACCAACACACTTTCAAATTTATGGCTGTAATTCAACAAATACCCAAATTTGGCCAAAGTTCATTGACCCTAAATGACCTTTGACCTTGATCATGTGACCTGAAACTTGCACAGGATGTTCAGTAATACTTGATTACTATTATGTCCAAGTTTCATGAATCAGATCCATAAACTTTCAAAGTTATGATGGTAATTCAACAGATACCCCCAATTCGGCCAAAGTTCATTGACCCTAAATGACCTTTGACCTTGGTCATGTGATGTGAAACTCATGCAGGATGTTCAGTGATACTTGATTAACCTTATGTATAAGTTTCATGAACTAGGTCCATATATTTTCTAAGTTATGATGACATTTCAAAAACTTAACCTTAGGTTAAGATTTTGATGTTGATTCCCCCAACATGGTCTAAGTTCATTGACCCTAAATGACCTTTGACCTTGGTCATGTGACATGAAACTCAGGCAGGATGTTCAGTAATACTTGATTAACCTTATGGCCAAGTTTCATGAACTAGGTCCATATACTTTCTAAGTTATGCTGTCATTTCAAAAACTTAACCTCAGGTTAAGATTTGGTGTTGACGCCGTCGCCGCCGCCGTCGCCGTCGGAAAAGCGGCGCCTATAGTCTCACTCTGCTATGCAGGTGAGACAAAAATGAATATCTGACAGAGATACATAGAAAGGTCACTAAATAAATGATTACAGATACAAGCCTAGTATACTCATTTTCATACACATCACTACCCTAATATTCACTGCAAGCCAAGACAAGCAGCTCTGAGACAAAACAGGAGTGTCTGGGAAATATGAAAAACAAACCATATGTATGTTGGGCATAAGTAAATAATATAAATCTTAAAACAGAACACTGATGCAAACATATAAGATAATATTGATGTTGATGTATCAAATGGTTCTAAAATAGTGGCGAGAACGAAAACGGGATGGTTAGTGGAAGATGAAGAAACATCGCCTGATTCACAAAGGTAATATTGGTACTTGAGCTACATAGTTCACACAGTGAAACAAACTTATGTTATAAGGTGAAAGTTCTGTTATATCATAAATGAGGAATAGGATTTATCTTGTAAGGTTTGCCGACAGAGGGCGGCTTGGATGGGGAACAACTATGGCCTTAAAAGGGTTAGATTTGGCTGTCTTGTTGAGTCGAGTCATATTTTTAGACAAGCCAATGTATTTATGCTTAGATGTCAA
Organism: Lytechinus pictus; assembly: GCF_037042905.1. Lineage (NCBI taxonomy): Eukaryota > Metazoa > Echinodermata > Echinoidea > Temnopleuroida > Toxopneustidae > Lytechinus > Lytechinus pictus. Next base: position 21,415,478 of record NC_087251.1, read on the forward strand.
ATTATTTAATGTTTGAAAAATAATATGAACCAAACAGCTCAGCAAGTTCAAGTGTGGATTTTTGTGGATTAACACAGACCTGCCAACCAGTACGTTTTTTGCGTATTTAGTACGTTTTTGCAACCAAAATACGGCAGTACGTTTTTTCTTTGAAAAATGTTTTTGTAAAATTTTTTTTTATTGATTTATTGAGGAAAAATCATCTCTATATGTCTCTATTTCATAAAACTTAGGTGAGATATACACGTTTCAATGTTTTTTTTTTCATCTGCAAGAGCAGTGCGCATTTTAGCTTGCATGCAGCTTGAGCGCAGCGATGAGCGAGTGCGCCACGCATTTCATTATGAAATACACTTTTTTGGGAAAAATACTGTTTTTTTTTATCACAGAATACAATTTTTCATTCCCAGAGGTTGGCAGGTCTGTTAACGGCTTCCACTCTTACACAGATTTTGCTATGCCGTTAGGAAGTGTAATGGAAGACAATATCAATAGCTGTGTAGACAATGTGTAAGTTGAATGTGATTGCTCAAATTCTACAGGGTCAGAGGGATTCTGTGATAGGTACGTGCTGTATTGTCATATTGAAAGAATGATGATGCCACCTGATTGCGGCTAAACTAGAGCAAAGGAGCTCCTTGCAGAATGGTTCGGAGACAACCACAAGATGGAAGAAGCATGGCTGAGGTGTGTGTCACAGATGGGTTTGCGGTGACTAGTAACAAGGAGCTTAGAGAGTTTGCAGACGAGCTGCAAACATGCTCAGAAACTCTACAATTGTACAATTGGTTGGTTGGTAATACAGCAACTCATCTCTAAATGGGCTCATGCTCTATTTGCCTTTAGACATAAATCGTCGTCCAGAGTTACTGCTTGACTTTGTATGCTACATAAGGTGCTAAATTTATGCTTGTTGCTACAGTTTGAGTAAGCAGTTCATTAATTTATATAAAGAGTGGGCTAATTCATTAAAAAATCTGGGCTCATTGATATTAAGCCTATTCTCAATGATAGGCTAAATTAAGCTTTCATGAAAACTGTACGACTATGATGTGCACCACAGTTTTAAACCAAATTTGTGAATAATGCATCTGGCATTTATCTTTGGTGGGTAAAGGTATATAAAAAAAAACTTGGCCCTATTAAATAGGGTTATTGCACTACAATTATTCTATATATTCATTATAATATACTCTTATTCATACATACTGTAATATATACAACATAAATCAAGTGCTTCCATAGCTGTAAAATTAAATGTCGCCTGGTAAGGCACTGCGGCAGTGAGAGTGAAGATAAAACAATGGAAGCATTCAAATGATATCTGGTAGTAATAAAAATGCATAAAGATTATATAAAATTTCATCTGAATCCAGCTGGAACATACTGGTTTGGTAGATGAGGTAGGATAGAAAAGAATTTGAATCTCTCGCCCATTTGATCTGGCTGGGTCAGCATCTTGTAGCCACTGATTAGGTTCTTGTGTTCCTCCGAAGGTGTGCTTTTCAATAATGCCTGATGAAAAAAACGTTCAAAGGAAATTGATAGGAATGGGCTTTATTGAAATTCATTTTAAGTCTCCATGAGTTGACTTTTAATAAGTCAAAACAATTATGTTCAACAGGGCAGTTAGAGCATTTATTTCAGATGGAGATTAAACAGATTTTGTGGTCCCAAGAGAACTTTGTCCAAGAGATTTAGGACCGAGGGATTTGGGACAGTGTCCTTATAAAGCTATGCATGAAATAAAGGGTGTCACTTAAAATTGATTAGAAAAGCAATTGGAAACCTGAAATTTTTCATTTTTTCCACCAGTTTTTTGGTAAGACATGCCACATTCTAGTAGCAGTATGAATATAAAATTTCTGTCTCGTGTAGAAGTTTTATCATCAGGCCTCTCACTTTTTTTAGATGAAAGGTTTGGTGCCCCAACAGCAATGCAATATTTCACCATTGCCATAGCAATATCAATTTATGTGTCCACTTCGAACTAACCTTTAGTCTTGTGTCTATTCCCATCATCTGTAAGAACAAACCTTGGTGAATTGGGCCATAGGTAGCAGCTGAATGAACAAAATACAAACACATAATGTACACCCTTATAAACATGACAAATCTTATATGAATTGATATGCAAATTGCAGTCTGGGTCTCAATCACTGTACATTTGGATTACTTAGTGGTGATGAAAATGATGATGACAGTGATGATGATGATGGAGACGAAAGATGCATTAGAATGATGATAAATACAACTGTTAGAATGATGAGAATGGTGATGACAACAATGATGATGATGATGATGATGGTGTAATGATGATGATGATGACGATGATCATGAATCTTTTGATAAATATGCTCAAATGCATCACCATAGACATCTGTAGAGCACATGATATATTTGTATTACTTGTTCGATCTTTCTGCACAAATACCATATAAAGCAATCAGATATGCAGTCATTGCAATTGAACAATAGAGGTAGAATTTTTTTCCACTGAAAAATATACTATTCATTCATCCAGATAGAAGTTAATATTAATGGTCTTGTGGGTGTTGCAATTCTTTCTTTTAAACAAATCTGTTCAACACCACCAGAAAAACAAGCAAGATATGCTGGGAATAAGCAACTACCCATACTTGCAAATAAGTTGACAGAAGATTGTCACTGGAATTCCAACCTGGCTGGCTGTAAGCTCAAGGGCCTATTTCAAAGGATTTCTTTTCCTTTATATTTTCGTTTTTGAAAAGTTTGTCTTTTGTAAAAAAATCGCTAATCATTTAAATACTTTACTGTCTGCAAGACATGAGCAGCATATGCACTGATTATCTTCACGAGATGGAAGTCAAAATAAATTATGCTAATTTCCTGAAAATACTGGCCAAAGTTGAGTGACTTGGACTGTCAGGACACTAATCTGACATATAACAGAGTGTAACAGGACTCACCTCTATCCCCAACCATACGTCTGAGGTAAGCATAGTCTACATCAGCTGTAAGGTCAGCTGTACCAGGTTCACACAACACATCATGGAGCTGGTGGTTTTTGAAACCCTGAAGAAAAAAAAAAAAAACATAAAAAATAATGAGGGAAAAAATGGTATATAGCATAATTCTTCACAAAGCACCTTTTAATCATTTTTTAAAGCTACACAAATACTTGAGAAGTCCACAAATCGTTTTCATCTTTCTTCTGTTTCTATTAGAGACAGACTGAATTTTGCTATACCATCATTGGTCTATATTTGAGGAAAAAAAATTCTTACCCTGAATGTATCTGTTTTGGTGCCATCATGTCCGTAGTCAACAATGAGTGCCATGCCGCCATCACTGTAGATACGTCCTGCCATCTCTTGGACAATGACCGCGGCAGTCGGGCACACCTCTACATGGTCTCGCGTTTCTGAGGCCTGATTAATGAGAATGAATGTAAAATACTATGAGAAACTCAAAAGACTGATAGTGCAGAGTGTATAAAACTCCTCAAGGCAAGTTATTGAAGTTGTTTATAGGCCCTAATTTATTTCTGTTATCAGTTTCACGTTCTTCAAACATCTGTAACAGAACAACTCCCCTGGATAAGATTCCCCAACAAACATTCTTGTGAAGTTCATTACACCTAGATTACACCTGGAAAATAAGTCGTGCAAGTCACTGGGGAGCTGTCTAAGAACCAGTTCTATCGTAGCTTTAATAATAAAAATAATAATAGTAATAATAATAATAATAATAAAATTATAATAACAGGCATTTATATAGCACCATCTATCTAGAAATAATCTATTCCGAGGTGCAGTGTTTATTATTATTAGTGCCCCTTAATACAGCACTACGAAAGACTGACTAATTTCTGAACACTAACCTGGATGAAGGAATTAGAAGCCGGCGTAGGGGCTGGTGACAGAACAAACCTGAGGTCTTGAGGACTGTTAGAATCATCATCCACATCAATCATTATCTCTCGCCATCCAGAAGAACTTTTCTACAATAGAATATATGAATATGAGTGCTAAATGTGGCCCAGTTTTGATGCAAGGATGTGTAGCATTATTGAATTCTGCAGACAAGACTAGTAAATAGCACATTCACTAATCTGATTCAGGTGAGCAATACAATATTACCCGGTATATGAAATTACTGAACCCCGTGCAATAAATGATATTGAGACATGTATAATGGTGATGAAAAAAAAACTAGATTTATGAAGCATAGTCTGAAACATGTATCCTCCTAAAAAAAGAATTTCATCCTCAAAAATTTTATGTTAAGAATCTTTTTCACTGAAAACACATATTATATACATGAATATTTTTTTACATACCTGAAATTTATGAATTGGTAAGGCATCAAAGAATTCATGTGCAAGGAAGCATGTGAAACCTGCAGAAAATAAACACAAAGACAAATTCACAAATTCACACAATTACTACATATGCACATATTGATAAGATTAAAAGTTACAATAAGGTAATTTTAATTATGCAAGGGTGGTAATGGTCTAATTGGATCATTGAAATAGGATCAAACTATATAACTATATATTTTCATATAACTTTGACACAGATTAAGTCTAGACTATGATTAAACAATTTTAGTCTGTACATTTCTAAGGAATGCTAGGATTTATCTTCATTTATCAATATTAAAGACAAGGCAATGTCCTATTCTATTTGTCTAGCTCTTTTCATTTGACTGCAAAGTCAATTGTTTTACACTTTCCACTGCAAAATTCAAATAGACTGTACTTGAATGTGTAACAGGTAATCCATAAAATATGGTCTAAGTTAACCAAGCAATGCTTTGAGAGTACCAACCCTTGAGATTAACCATTGCAGTGTTAAGACCATCTGGAACCAATTGAACAATTAAAGACCAAGCAGCTCTAATCTGACCATAATTCAACTGGACTACTCACCACTTGGAATTTGGGAAAGACTTGTATACCATGAGACTGGAATACCCCCCTTGGTTGATGCCAACCTGTATGGTATACCATCGATGACCCCTCCATTGACCTCATCCTTTAACCTCTGTTGGTGACCTGTGAGTGTCTTGTGCTGGACATCACTCATTCCAGGACTCACCTCAATGAGATGGAGGCTCAAGGTGTCCAGGGGAAGCTGAGGAAACTGCTTAAAAACCTGGACACAAGACCCACATAAAAATAAATGAAATCTTTGAACATGAATGAGAAATTGTTCATGCATTGATACATGTAAATGTACATTTTAGAAGAAAAAAAAAGAAACAAAATCATAGGGAACTAAATCAATTATTAACTAAAAAGGTAAGAAATGAGGTATTCCTTTTAATCATTGGAAAAACTAGTTTAAATATCCTGATTACACTTTTCGAATAATGAATACAAACAATATAACTATGATTAGTAAACTCCATTTAGCTTAACAAAGAGTCTGACCATATATATACAAAGTTCTAAATCTATGATAGATATTGATCCATGATGTATTAACCATCAAAAGAATTAGTAATATCTGGATCTAGATTGTACAATCATCTTCATAACAATGGACTGATGCAACAACAAAAAATGTAATAGGATCTACATTTTTCTTGTTTGTATATCCTCTAGTTTGCATATTGACCTTTTGACCTGTATGTCTGAGTTAACTTGGTTTAAAGTCTTTGGAAAAAAAAGGTGTATTTTATTGAAATAATACCATGTTCAATGGGTGAAATTAAACAATGCAAGAGATTAACTGAACCACTTTCACAGATGACTACCGTACTTACCCTGAGTACATCATCTGCAAGGGTACCTCTACCAGGACCAAGCTCTACCAGCTGTAGGGGTCTCGGACATCCTAATCTTGACCATTCATGGATGATCCACAGAGCTATCAGCTACAAGTAACGACAATAATTCATCTCTTAAGAACAATGGATGTAAGTAGAGTAGGCTATATACAGATGGACCCGTGTTTCATAAAGTGGTTTAAAAGTTACAAATGACTTTACACAGGACTGATGACCCTTTCTTGTGGTATCCTAAGAATATGTTCCATTCGTGCATGAGGTCATGCATAACTTCACAAACAGCTTTTTTTAGACCAGATTATGCAAAAAAAAATGTCTTATAACTCTTCTCAGTCAAATTCATCCTAACTCAAACAGATTTTGGTCGGTCCCAATACTACCTTTAAGCTTTAGCTATGCGACCAATTATAGTATGTGACTTTAAGTTCCTTCTTGGTGTTGGAGACACAATCAGATTGCATTCCAATAGTTGCAAATACCTGTCCTAATCTGAGTTAACAAAATTTTCATAACATCATGGATAGCTCAATACCAAGTGATTATTGTCTTAAGATCAGTCTTATTTTTATTATGGTTATTAAGACATTATCAACAATATTCTTTTATTCATTTTTTAAAGGAATCTGTATACTTTTGTTTGTACATCTTTTCTTGAGATAAAGGTGGAGTACTCCCTTTACACCACACAAGAATAGCAATGATTTTTAAGAGAATAAGCAATTACCTCTCCAAACATCTGACTTATCTCTGGGGAAGTAATGAAATCTCCTCTCTCACCAAACACATCTCCCTGCATGTAGTAACCCTAAATAAAAACAGGAACAATCATTGTTACTTATGTATAAAAAAATCATTAAAAATTACAATTTTTTCCCTATGGAGTGAGAGCAAGAGAGTAAATACAATGATCAAAAGCTTTAAAAAAAATTTTTTAAGACAGTGTATAATTCCACGCAACAACTGCATTACCTAATAAATTTCAACCATAGACACACACAATGCCAATCGCATCAAATTAAATAAACACATTGTACACAGAGGCAAATGTCTGCAGGAGTGAATATCGGATTATGATAAGAGATACAAAGTCAAGACTAGTGCTATGAGAAAATAGGAGGAAACCATTGCCTGGCTTGAGATTAATTACTAGGCACGGTGGGCTCTGATGAAAGTGAAAGAAAACTTGGTGAAGAATACCCTCATGCAGAGATCCAACGTATGTATGAGACTCACTGTATGCCATATATGCCAGTGCTAACAAGGCTACCAGAATGATTAGACCATTAATCAAGTTGGAAGCAGTATAATACCCCCCCCCCATGGTCTGGCACTGATCCAGATGATGATGATTGATTCACAGCATTTGTATTGCACTGCCTAATGGAATCGGGTCTACGAGTTGATCTTGACTTGCTATCCCAAATTAATGTTTTTATTCATGGGGGGAATTGATCAATTCAATGTGATAGGCTACATATTCCTATGGAATAAACTTTTACAAGACATCAGTAATATTTCCTGCCTCAGCATCTTTACATCTCACTAAAAACTAGTTATTCACACATGCTTTCCGGAAATTCCAGTAAATGGAACTTTCAGCCCTCTAGATTTGTTTCTATTTCCAATTCTTAATTGCCTTGATAATTATGATAGACACCATTACCAGCACATTACTACAATTATTATGACTTCAAAGTGATATCTAAAAGCTCATAATATTGATAGCTTCACAAGTTCAGAGCCTACAAACTTTTTCAGCTAATGAATTGAATTGAACTGATTTAATTTCTTATAAACTATAAAATTTGGTGCTTGCTGGTTATTGAGGGTATACAAATAGGCCTACACAAATTAAGGTATACAAATAAACAATAATGATGACAAACAATACATCCAATCATAACATTACTAACAGCATGGTTTCCATTAACTTGTAGGAACTCATATACTTAATGAAACATAGAGTTAGATACTTTTCCCTATATCAATTAATAATTTAACTTAAAATTAACTTAAGAAATAAAAATGAAATAGATATCTAAAAAAATACAAAAATAAATGAAGAAAAAGAAAACAAACAAAAAATAAAAAATAAAAAAGAAAAGAATCTAATTCATAAAACAAAATTATCTGAAAAATATTTTAAAATAAAAGTAAGCTACTGTATGTATTCATCCATACCCCAACAGGACTTGTAAGGACTTCCTTCATATAGTCTGCTACTGTGATGGGACCTAGAGTATGGATACGCTGTTTCAATCCCTCCATCACGATACTCTCCTTTGCGACTGCTGCACTGCTACCATGGCAATGTGTAGATGCAGTTCTCCAAGGAAAAGGAGGGAGTTGTCTTCCTGTAGTTTTGATTTTACCTGGAATTATTAAAATATTCAAAGAATATGCAAGGAGTGATGTTAGAGCGTCACCTGAGAAAAAAAATGAGTTTGATAAAAACTAACCCGGTAGGATGCGAAAGCTTATGTAGTATGCCTAGCAATTGAGTCTTGGAACTCTTGTTGGAATGCTCCCCAGGGAGTGGAGAAGGTGCATACATTGTATGCGGGCATGCAAGGATCCGATGACCGGGGTAATAATATATCTGTAAACCGCTTAGAGACGTCGTTCCGATGTGTTAAGCGCTATATAAATGCAGAATATTATAAAAAACAGTTTGATTTGTAGAACAGGGATTACCATCTTGCCACACCACAAAAGAAAATTCTCATGAAAATATATTACACCTGGAAAGTTGAAGGCATGTCCCCACTTAGAGCTTCCTGGGTTAGTCCCCACTTACTTAGTTCAATAATAAAAAAATTGGGATCAAGAACTCCCAACCTCCATCTCACAACCGGGAGGTTGGGAGTTCCAACCCCAGCCGCGTCAGACCAAAGACGATTAAGATTAAAGGGAGTTGCTGCTACAGTTTTGCTTTCAACATGACAAGGCCAAGGGATAGCTAGATAGCTACATTGATCCGGCACTGCACAGTGGTTGATTGGGCAAAAATAATTTTTGAAGTATTTTTATTTCAGATTTTGTTTCGACCACTTGGATTAATATGGGGAAGCTGCTCGTCAGATAATGACATAACAAATCAAAAACTAGTTAAAATTCTATCGCTAGAAATCTAATTCTTATCTTAATTCTTATTCTACTAAATCTTCGATAAATTCACCAATTTTTTTATCATATTTTCTGCTATTTTTACAACAAACTTTTCGTTAAGATGAACGACAACCCAACATCCAAAATAAGCAAATTAAGACAGTCATTCCGCTGGATACGAAAGTGCATACCGTACGCTGCGAATTTCCTAGCCCTCACATGCACACCGCAATGAGAATTGTGATTCACTTGTCTTTTTGGGTCCCGATTGGCGATTCATGAATCGGTTAAATACACACCGTGGCCGTGCACGCTTCATTTTACGAAAACCTATTAAAGCTTGACTGCATAATTACCACAGCTAAGGATGCAATTCTTCAAATTGCAAATTCTGATGATCTGTTGTCGCAAAATAGTAGAACGCAACATGATTCTTTCTTTCCTCGAACCTTTTGGTGGGTACCCTTTTGGTGCCGCAACTGTTTGTCAACAAATTCAAAACGGTTTTCAGCTAGTCTTTTTCTTATACGTTGTAATATGAATGTGATTTTCTTTGAAACTAATTTCAGTATGAATGTACCTTATCTAGACTATTATCTAGATTTAAGGCTTAAGCACATCATTATCACGATTATGCAGAAATTCTTCCAGTAATTAGTAATGGCCTATCTTCAGTAGGCCTATTATATTAAAAGGGAATTCCTTCATGCTATTATTTAGTATTAATAAAAAAGACTTGACGGACTGAGGAAAAAACTACAGGAACAAGATGGCTGCGCCCAGCTATGGACCGTGGAACTCGAGAGATTTGATTCCTCCACCCACTAATTTCTTGAAGATCAACCTAGCAAGATTATCAGGTGTCTTTTCCATATCTTCTCTGGTGACTTACGGTATTTCTCGATAATTCCCGTCTCTCAGGCGCTTGCTAGTGCGCTAAATTCGCACCGTCCATGGCCATGCCCAACCACGAACCAACGAGCCAGAGATCAGCCCGCCCGGTGGCGGTGGGGTCACGGAGAGCGGGCGGTTGCATGTTGCGCTGTAGTACTAGTACACCGATCGGGGATGCGAAAGCGCACTAATGCCCCTTTTTTATTCGTTTGAAACGTATACCCAGTTGTTGTGTGTCCGGACGATCAATTTTAGAAAGTCATTTGGAAAAAATTACAAGCGAAGTTTCATCAACTTTAGTCTTTTTAGTACAAAATGTTAACAAAATACTTAAATAAAGAACAAGTTGTGTATTTCAATCTCGCTTGCTGATTTCTGTGTAACATTATACCATCTTATTTTATTTTTGCACATGAGGAATTATTGGGGGGGGGGGGGGCAAAACAATATGTTTACCCCCCCCCCAATATTTTCATTGCAGGGGCGATCGCCCCCCCCCCCCCCGGATCAATGCCTCTGATAGCTCGATAGAGGGCCCCACAAAAAAATATGAAAAGGAAGTATTTGAGTGCTTTGGTTAATATAAAAAATGATCCCAAAGTTTATAATGAAAGCAAATTGTAAATGAATGGAACAGAGTACGGTATTTGTGATATTAGGGATACCTTTTTTAATGTGTCTTGTATGTTACATAGACTTGCCACAGACAAGATGAGTGCAAGTGCCCCCCCCCCCATTGATTTGTTTAGTGTCTTAGTCTAAACAATTAAAGGAGAATGAAACCCTTGAAACCAGCTGAATCCATATCAAAGAGAAAAATCAAAGAAACATATTGTTGAAAGTTTGAGGAAGATTGAATGAATAATAAGAAAGTTATGAGCATTTGAATATTGAGATCACGAATGCCATGTAGATCCTCCCATTGGCAATGCGACCAAGATCTGTGATGTCACACACGTACAACTCCCTCATTACTTTAGTACTTATTTCACTTATATTCTCACTTTTATAGAGTCTATCACAAGGTGAGGTGTTCTCTTTATGAGAGGACAAGTACAGAGGTTTCACAACATTATATCATTGATGAATCGTTTGTCATATGATTAGAATGAGCAAAAAGAGATGTTTTGGGGTATATTTTCAGCGTCCAAAAGGGGAGAGTTGTTCATCTGTGACATCATAGATCTTGGTCGCATTGCCAATGGGAGGATCTCCATAGCAATAGTGATCTCGACATTCAAATGCTCATAAGTCTTCTATTGCTAGTCCTATTTTACTCAAACTTTTGTTGATCTTATTCTTTGATTTTTCTGCTTTCACAAAAGCTAACTTGCTCCAAGAGTTTCATTCTCCTTTAACTTAAACTATTTTCTATTGATAATGAACTCCCCATAAAGTGCTAATGTTTTATTGATAGGACCCAATACGAAATGAAACATTTATCAAGCTTTCCAAATGATAACAAAATTTGTAATCACTACTGGAATTCCGGGGACATCCCGATAGACCGCGGGTCCGATAGACCGCGGGTCCGTAAGACCGCGGGTCCGATAGACCGCGGGTCCGATAGTCCGCGGGTCCGATAGACCGCGGGTCCGATAGTCCGCAGTGTGTGTAAAATTATGATCAGATATATCAAATGTCATCGAGAGGTCCAAAGGTCAAATGATACGAAGCCATGGGGTTCTATCAGGTGCGGATCCGTGGGGGGCCGAGGGGGAACTGCCTCACCCCCCCCCCACCCCCAGCTCAAAAAAGAGGGGGGAAGAGTGGAAAAGGGAGAGAATAAAAAAAGAGGAAGATGGGAAAAGAAGAGAATAGAAAAGAGAGTAAGAAGGAGAAAGGAAGAGAAGAAAAAAAGATAAGAAAAAGGGGAAAGAAAGACAAAGAAAAAAATGGAGAAGAAAAGGGGAAAGAAGAGTAAAAAAAGAGGAGGGAAAAGGAAAAGAAGAAAAGAAAGGAGAAAGGAAAAGGAGGAAAAAGAAGAAAAAAAAGAGGAAGGAAGAGAAGAATATTTAAATAGAGAGAAAGATGGGAAGAAAGATAAGAAAAAAGAGAGAGAGAGGAAGAGGGGAAAAGTAGAGAAGAAAGAGAGAAAGAGGGAGGAAGGGGAGGGAGAGAAGAAAAAAAGATTAAAAGAGAAAAAAGAGGGAAAGGAAAGAAAAAGAAAAAGGGAGAAGTAAAGGAGATAGAGAAAAAAGTGGAAGAGGGAAAAGAAAGAAAAGAACAGAATAAGGAAAAGGGGGAAAAGAAGAAGAAAAAAGAGGAAGAGAATGATATTTAAAGAGAGAGGAAGATGGGAAGAAAGATAAGAAAAGAGAGAGAGAGAAGAAGAGAGGAAAAGAGAAGAAAAAAGAGAGAGTAAGGGGGAAGAGAGGAAAAACGAGAAAAGAGAGAGAGGAAAAGAGGGAAAGAAAAGACAGAAAAAGAGAAGGAAAGGGGGAAAGAAAAGATGGGGGGAAAGAGAAGAAAAGGGGGAAAAGAAGAGGGGGAAAGAAAGAGAAAGGAAGGAAGGGGAATGAGGATAAGAGAAAGAAAAAAGAAAGAAAAGGAGATGGGAAACGGAAGAGGGAGATGTTGACCTGGACGTCGATTTGATGGCGCCAAAATGACGTTCGAACTATGGGGCGCTGAATTGATGTTCGATCTAGCGGGGCACCAAATTGATGTTCGAACTTGGGGAGCGCTAATTTGAATTTTGACCATAATGCGTCAAATACATGTTTCAGAGAGGGGGAGGGAGGACAAAGTTATATTTCACATGGGGGCGCCAAGTTTATGTTCAACCGAGGGCGCCAAATTGACCTTGAACTTTAGTAGGGGGCTTCATGCAAATTCATTTTCGACCGGGGATGCAACATTGCTCGTATTGCCTGTTTATAGTGAAATGTATGTCCTGCCCAAAAAACTTAAATTAATGCGGCTGAATTAAAATATCCCGTTTTTACGATAACAGAAAAAACAATGTTTTCGAGTTTTAAGTCTGTTTAGCAAGAAAGATACACTGTTCAGGGTCACAAAAAAGGGTTATTATCAAATTCAGCTCGCGCTACGCGCTCGCAATATTTGATTAACGAGGTATTCATCCTCTGCTTCAATCCCACATGTAAGTGTTAGTGTTTTTCAAGTCAACATACATAGGCCGATCTAGGGGGCAAAGATTTTGCCCCCCCCCCCCCCCATGGTGGCGCAAAAAAGGGGTAAGAAACAGAAAAAAGGAAGAGAAAAAGGACAAGCAATTAGAATAGGAATTATACCTTAGTCCTTCTTAAGTCAGTATATAAAAAATTGAGCTCGCGCTTCGCGCTGGCATCAATACATTGTTTAGTTATATACGCAACCCGACCTTACAGTTTTTTATGCGAACGAGAAGCACAAGCTGAAAATATTTGATATTCTAACCTGACAACTGAAAATGTATTTTTCATTTCATCATTATAAAAGTTTTCAGCTAGCGCTTCGCGGTCGCATTCATTTCTTAATAGATATGCATCGTGTTCATCATAACAACTACTAACAAAGGCGGACTGAGGCGGCCCGAGGGCAACCTCCCCCCTATTGACAGAGCAAATAAATTGTGAAAAACGGGGAAAGAAAAAAAGGGGGAAAGAAAGGAGAAAAAAGAAGACAAAACATAAAAGGAGGAAGACGAGTGAATAAAATAAGGTCAGGAGAAGACTTGGAAAACAATTTTTTTTAATATTTATTGTCACTATATTAAAGTTTCGCTCGCGCATCGCGCTCGCATTGCCTGTTCAATGAGATACATATCTTGCTCAATAGGCTGATATGTAGTTTAAAATATCAAGTTTTGATATCAATATACAAAAATAAAATCAGCTCGGATATTGACCTTTCATTATTTTGTTTTATTTACCAATTTATGTTTTTAAGTGCTCTGGAAAATGTCCGTTTTATGGTTTGAATCAACATTTGCAACATTTTGTGCGCTCGCACTATTTGCCAAGTAGGCCTACCTATTGTCTTTTTATATTTCATATAAGATTCTCTAAATATACCTTTTCAGGTGTCTCGATTGTAAAACAAATAATAAAGGCCTGTGAGCTAGCGCTGCGCGCTCGCATTTTGATTGGTGAGTTATGTATACCTATTTATTAATTATATAACAAACTACTTAAATCCCCCCATTAAAAAATTCCGGATCGCAATTTGCGCTCGCATTATTTGCTAAAAATATATCAACCAATGAATCCTATTTATGATTACAAAAATACTTAAAATATCCAGTTTTCAGGCCTCATGCACTGTCAACAAATTTCACACACTCATTAGGCTTAACAGATTAATAAATATGAAATAAGATTTGTATGAATTCATAATAACTAAATTGTCCCTTTTTCAGAAATAAATATCAACAAGTTTTAGGGAAAAAAATAGAAGATAGTCATCATTCTTATATGATGACAAAATGTCCTTAGGCCTAAAATGTCTCGATCCTAGGTCAAATAAATAATAAAATATCAGCTCCCGCTTCGCGCTCGCATTATTTATATAGTGCTATCAAATTTCCCTATATACACAGTGCTGTAAACAGTGCTTAAATGGACCCTTTTCATATCGGAATTTCAAATATTATTTTTCAGCTCGGGCTCTGCGCTCGCATTATTGATTTTTATGATGAAGAATGAAATGTATTCAGATTGCCAGGATTCTGTCTAACTCTAAAACACGTGCACGCATGTTTTTTGAGATACAAAGCTTGATCTTATTCAAAACGTGCTAAAATTATCCAGTTTCAAATCAGAATATCCAAAATTTTCTGCTCGCGCTTTGCGCTCGCATTATTATTGTAGGGAGATACCAAAAATTACCCATCCTTTTTCATGATTGACAAACATGAATCGAATGTCCCATTGGGGGATTTGAAATCTCATCTTTTTAGGTTGGAATATCAAAAATGTTCAGCTCGCGCTTTGCGCTCGCATTATTATTGTAGGGAGATACCAAAAATTACCCATCCTTTTTCATGATTGACAAACATGAATCGAATGTCCCATTGGGGGATTTTTTTTTTGTAATAAAAATGTCAGGATATTTGCTTGCTCGCTTCGCTCACTGGCAACTTCTTATTAATTTTGTGCGATACACCATATCGAGCCCCCTCGAAATTGTTGGCTCATTACGGCACTGGGACAACCCCTTCAAAGAAACAACCAAAAAAAAAAAAATCAACTTTGAGCGGCCGATCGGGAAAAATATGGGTGAAAAAATGGCCCCTCACCCTATTGGCGGAAGCTGGGTCCGCCCCTGACTTAGGCTTTCAGGATATAATACATGAAAAATCTATTTAAAAAAAGATCGCGCTTCGCGTTCTCATTATTTATTTAGGCCTTGTGAGATACCTCAATTTGTTTTTAAGAATGAAATCTCAGATTTTCTTTGACGTCTACCCCCCCCATTTCATTTATTTTTTTTAACTCGGTGCCCTCGCCACCCCCCCCCCCCCCCCCCCCCGTGCACCCATGCTGAATAAATACGCCACTGATGAGGAGAATTAGTCGATTGCTTCGAGATTGCATTATTCCCAAGAGGTTATCATTAATATTATTGAAGGGTATTCTAACACAACAGTACAGAAACTACAGCTCCCGTTCACACAATATTCTAGTAGGGCCTACTCTGGTTAGAAGTTAAACCAAATTGAACCCCCCCCCCCCAAAAAAAAAAAAATCACTCGTGCTTCGCGCTCCCATTGATATTACATTATATATTTATGGATTTTTTTTTTCAAGAACACATAAAAAAGTGGTCTTTATTTTTTTTAATGTGATTATAAGATAATTCAAAATCCATTTAAGGCACTTAATTTAGCCTTCCCGGGAGGGAGTGGGCGCTTTTTTTTTTCGAAAAGTACACATATGGGCGCCAAAAATCAGGTCAAATTTGCCCCCCCCCCCCCCTTCCCCACGAAATCCTGGATTCGCGCCTGGGTTCTATAACAATAACCCAATTAGGGCAGTCACCCCCTGACAACTACTTCAAGGAAAATATTATCCCCATATTTTTACCGCCGGGGACTGATACCCCCCCCCCCCCGGAAATTTACCCTCCAGACAATTACCCCGGATAATTATCCCTAGTACGGAGCCTTGAAAATGCCATCTTGCCATGTCTTAATTAATCATTGGCGGCGGAAGGCAAAAAAAAGTAGGGGGGTCCACCTGAAATTTTGGGATGGACACAGGTAAAAACTTTTTGACAAGCAAGTCAACCAAAATTTATAGGAAGGACCACCAACATTTTTTGACAAGAAAAAAAGGTTATCAACCAAAATTAGGGGGGGGGGACAAAAAGATTTTAGGGGGGTCCATCTCAATTTAGGGGGGGGAACGTAGAAAACAAATTGACAAGCAAAAAAAAAAGTTTCTCAACTAAAAATCTAGGGGGGACCGTCCCCACCTCAAATTTAGGGGGGAAAGGTCCCCCCCCCCCCCGCTTCCGCCGCCTAAGTAATTAATACGCTTATTATTTCGACATAGCGATATATTCTATCTTGTCGAGTCGATATGTCCACATGGCGAGATATGAAGTGTACAAGTCCCGGCGAGAATCCCGATATATCGCTATGTTGACATGTAATTTATTTAAGTCGACTTGGCAAGATAAAATATCTCGCCATGTTGACATATAACTTTTTATAAGTGGCAGGATAACGTACCGCGCCATGCGGACCTAATAAGCTTATTTAGTCGACATGGCAAGATAAATTATCTCGCCATGTCGTCAAGTCGATGGCATTTTAGAGGCTCCGTATGGCGTCTAGAGAGTAAATTTCCGGGGGGGGGGGGTAACAGTCCCTGACGATAAAAATATGGGGATAATATTTTCCTTGAAGTAGATGTCAGGGGGCGATTGTCCTTTGGGTCATCGTTATAGAACCCCATGGACTCGTATCATTGGCCTTTTGACCTCTTGATGGCATTGGATCTCACTATATCCTGACCATAATTTTACACACACCGCGGACTATCGGACCCGAGGACTATCGGACCCGCGGTCTATCGGACCCGCGGACTATCGGACCCGCGGTCTATCGGACCCGCGGACTATCGGACCCGCGGTCTATCGGACCCGCGGACTATCGGACCCGCGGTCTATCGGACCCGCGGTCTATCGGACCCGCGGACTATCGGACCCGCGGTCTATCGGACCCGCGGTCTATCGGGCTGTAACCGGAATTCCTGATGACGAAAGTGAAATTAGGGAGAAATTGCATTATAATCTCATCATCCATAATGCAAAGACTAAAATCATTGCAAGAATCGGAATAAGTAAGCATTATTATTCATTAAAATGTACAAAGCTTTAACTGTAATAATCAAATTTTACTGGGATGTTTCACCTTGTTCACCGCATTTTCATGAGCTTCAGATCATAAACATATTAAACACCAAAACTGAACTAGAATTAATCATGATTTCTATCCTGGGGGTTGTTGTTGAATGGGGAAATTACAAGTAGATCTAGTGAGCATGAAAAACTATTCATTCATGTATCTTAGGATGCATTCAATGATTGAATTCGAATGTCTTGTCATGAAAATGTATATTGTATTTTATTTGTATTTTATTTTTCACTGTCTAGATGAAGAGTCTCATTCTCATGATGATTTGAAATCAACCTTGTACTCTATTCAAAATGGCCGAGATCTCAATGGTTCATTGCTGAAAGCGGAGCTAGTTACCCTCTCTCGCTTTCTCTACAAAAATAAGAATTCCCAAAGAAACTGGAAACTTTATGGACTACTTGTGAAGGTAAATTATGACAGCGTGAAAATATGAAATTAGATTTGTTATATAGTAATAGAAAGTTGAAAATGGAAGAAAGTTCTATGAGCAGAATTCACGGACAACTATTTGAAATATATTGCAAATTTGCAATTTAATAGCAGTGGGAACATTGTTAAAGTGTTTTATAATGAGCTGTTTGTAAATTTTAGAAGTGCTTTTACCTTACTTAAATGTACAATGACTTGAATGTAAAGTGCCAAATAAGAAAAAGAAAAAATGTTTGTCTTACATTTCATATAATATAAATTCAATTAAATTATGGCAGCAGATACAGTAGTGCAGTATGAACATTACACTCTACGTGACTGTATTACTAAACCAGGGGACTATGTCATGTACAGGTATGTGTATGTGGGGCTGATTTACCAGGATAGTTGTCTTTCTTATGGTCTGATTTAATAGTACAAGAGTTCTTGCGTAGAAATTATGCCAATCTACTGCTGAGTGGAGACTATTTTAGGGCAGAGCAAAATTTGAAAAAATACTGAAAGTGGAATTACACAATTGAAATTTAAGAAAGTAAATCAGACCAGTAAATATACCAGTAATACAATCTGAACCCTTTTTTAATAAAGAATTATGATTTGGGTAATTTGGCATTTATGGTATCTACCAAAGTAAAAGGCTCATATTTAGTTAAAATCAAGATTTCATGAACATTAGTCTCCTTGTCATGATTCAGTCAGTTGGGAGATCAGTTTAAAACTAAGTTGCAGGTGCATTATAGTCGGTAATGTGAGTTTTATGCGTAATTCTAGACTTGTGAAGTGGATCCAAAATCAGCTTTTGTATTTTCATTGATACCATGGCTATGTTCCTTTTTTATTTCAGTTAAAAAAATGTTTGGAGAGGTTAGCTAACACATCGATACACTCCTATGCAGGGACGATGCTATCAGCCTGGGATGGGTAAGTTCATATAGTATGGTATGGGGTTAGCTGGCAGTTAATATGACAGCAGAGGGATGGATTATGAATATTGAGAATGAAATGTGAAACATGTATACAGTAAGCTCAATGGCACAGTAATTCTCGAATAACCCCCCCCCCCCCTCCATGATGCAAGTCTCGATATGTGAATATAAAGACTTGACACCATGTCATGGTATACCTAAGATCTCTTGCATGTTCAATGCTGATCAATTTTTCTTTCATATTTCTTATCTTGCTTTTTTCATATCCTAGTTTGGACTCATGTCCAAGTTCCCTTTTTCTGTTTTCACCTGTGTTTGCTCTTTTAATCTGTAAATCCATACAAATCAAACCTTGTTTGATCTCTGTTTCCATTGTGTTTTCATTCTCATCTTCCACTATCTTCCTCTCTCTCTCTCTTTCTATCCCTCTCTGTCTCCCTGTCTCTCACTTCAAATATGAAATTTTCAGCTTTATTACTTGCCAATTCAGTATGTATATATACACTTTACAAAAACTGCTAAGTGTAGCATTGTGGCCCATTCATGTGTTAAATGAGAAAAATCCCAGCCATGGTATAATTTGCTTCAGTGAGAAATTGATCCACATAGTGTTGCACTCAACTCATGTGAGGTAAAAGGTTAACCCGGTAAGATCAATTCCTTGAATGCACTGAGCGCTGCTGATAGAGTGGTAGCTCGAGCTAAAGTCAGGTAATAATAGTTGTGTTTTTTGTATGTTCTGGCAAAAATCCAGCAAATATTATTGTTATTAGTATTTGAGTATGCCTGAATCATATTCAAACACAATAAAGGCCTATAAGAACACGATGACCCCCCTTACAAATAGTTATATCAAATACAAGATGGTTGAAAATAAGTATTTTTCAATAACTCCATTATCACTTTCTCTCTTATAGATTTCCTGATTTATCCAGTCCTGTAATCAGTCTTCCTAGTCGACAGATGCTAGAGTACCTCTGTGTTGGACTACAAGGATGCACCAAACTTTGTGCGTACATAGCTTCTCAGTGTGAACAAGCTGCACTGTATCCTTTATCATCATTGTCATGGTTTTCTTTTGTAGCTCATCTGGCCTGAATGGGCTTCTGCCATGGCGAAGTGTCTGTTGTTTATTTTTTTTTGCATATGGTAGAGTTTACACTTGTCAGTACCTCATTGCATTGTGTTACCTGAATTGTAATCAACACCCCTCACACAATTCATGTATATACCAGAATGTAAAAAAAAACCAATAAAAAATATGGATTCATTACAAATTTGATCAGATTGAAATTGAAACTTTGCCCAAATTTATAAGCCAATTGCCTGATGAGCACTATTGTTGATGTGCTAGTTTTGAAAATATTGTTACAATGATTCCATAGGTGAAAATAGTAGAATTAAGAGAAGTTATGGTGTTAGTGATAATGATAGTGA
Organism: Lytechinus pictus; assembly: GCF_037042905.1. Taxonomy (NCBI): domain Eukaryota; kingdom Metazoa; phylum Echinodermata; class Echinoidea; order Temnopleuroida; family Toxopneustidae; genus Lytechinus; species Lytechinus pictus. The sequence goes on from NC_087251.1 coordinate 21,435,419, forward strand.
CCATGATAATGATTTATATTATTAATAATAAAAATAAATTGTAACAAAGATATCATAGAAATGACGATAATTCAAATAATCTTAATAAAATATAAGTCAAATTACAAATAATAAACATTGATTAATGATGAAGAAAAAAGAAGGAGGAAGAGAAAAAGGAGATACTGTTGGAGGAAAAGAAAAGATTGTTAATAGTAGTAATTGTTCTAAGGTGATACATAGTACATGTACTTAGTATGACATTATTATTTGATCGATAGAAAAGTTGAAAGAAAGAACTTTATTTTGCCATGGATGCGAAATTAACTTGAAGTTATTTGAAAGGTTGTACATATCTGACCTGTCTTTGAAACAAATTTTCTTGACCTTATGATTGGCAAACAGCCTCATGATAGAGACATTACATAATGGAATGTTCCTTAGCAGCTCTCTAGTCTTTCTTGCCATTGTCAGCCGTATCAGGTGGGTGAACCGATGTATGCTCTTGCAAGTTTGTCAGACATCTTAAGGCGACCGCACACCTTGCGATTGGTCTGCTTCTCAATTTTGGAATAAAACGTAGTAGAATGTGATGCTAATATTGAGACTTGGAATATCTTACTGTGTAATGTTCGAAATCATCGTACGAATCCCTATGTCCAAATCTGTGGCTATGCTATCATCATTCTTAGAATAAAAGCAAATTTAATATCTAGTCGTAATGACGTCATAGCAGTCTTACGATTGGCTACGATTTGAAACTAATTTGGCCTTTACTCCAAAATAAAGGCTTACAATCTTACAAAATGGTTATATTAGTATTCTTTCAATTAATTTTAACCTCAAATAAAATGACATGTTCCATTCACATTTTGAGAAAATGAGCAAAATGCGATTTGTTCCAAAATCGGATCGCAAACAGTCGTTAGGTGTGCGGTGGCCTTAAGGCTTGTTGATACATCACGAGACAGAGATCAGCAACATTTGTGTTCCAAGTATATGTGATGTGAGGTTTCAACAAATTTTGTAGTTGCAATAGATTTTTTGTTGTTAATAAAATGCCGACTTGAAGGAATATATAAAGTTGTATATTGATTTATACCATTAACAAAGATGTAACTTTTATACTACTAGTACATGTACCTGTAAATTATTATTGTGTATGCTGTGTGAAATCTACTTCCTTTCTTGACATAAAGCCATCTCACTCTCTTCTTTTAATCTCTTTTCAGAGTTTTAATTTGTAATTTCTTCAAATCAGCAGTGGGATGGTATGATAATCTTGTAACTGTGAGGTCTTTTTTACCCTCAACAAATTCAGAATGGGTAAGTTGTATTGTAAAGGGAAATGCATCCTCTTATTCTGATTTTTCTTCAATGCAATGTTTTTACCTATTGTACAAATACATATGGATGTTTGATTAAATACTGTTACACATTGGTGTACAGATAGGGGCTTTCCCCCCCCCCCCCCCCATTTTTCATGACCAAGAAAAAAAGGAAAGAGAGAAGGGTGAAATATATTATTTTCTGATTATTATGTCGGAATCAATCACAAATTTGGATTTTTGTAGTAAAAATGTCAAAATTTTTGCTCACTCGCTCGAAACTTTTCATGAATTATGCGCGATACTCTATATCTACCCCCCCAAATTTATTGTTGTTACACACAGTAGCTTTTGATTTACTGTTTGTTCAACTGATTTCTGTGTCGTTGTCACTTTGCCAAAGTGACTTTCAGAGAATTAATCTGGATTGACGGCTCTTTTTCACATACCCCCATCAGACTAAAAATAGGATACCATTGATAACTTCAGGTCCACCCCCACCCCATGGGACAGTTTTATGACTCAATTGTCAACTCTTACAATTTCATTAAATTCCTTTGCTTTTGATTGACTGAGAGTCATTAGTCTCTATCTTTTACTATGGCGACTGTCAGAAAATGATGATTTGTCAGTGCTTACATTTTCAATGAAATGTTCCCCCCCCCCCGATGATCTTGAATGTTGCAGTCAAATTTTTCTTGTATTATTATGCAGCTTTCAAAAGGCACAGAGCTTCCTGGGACCCTGCTGGAATGGCTTGGAGATGAGGCTTCAAGACTAACATTAGATGTCACAAGGTATCACATTCTATTTCTTTTCATAATGATTTATGGTTTGTTCTTTAGCATTGCCCTACCTAGGAGCAGGACTGGTTCCAGGATATTTTGGTGTGGGGGTGGCAAGGCAACCTTAACCCTATCTAGGCCGGGGTATTTTGGGAGTTCATATGGCCGGGGGGGGGGGGGGCCTCCCAGGCCCCCCCTTGAGATCTCGGCCGTTGACAGCGCGATCGCGCCAACAATTGGCACGCAGGTTGTCTGGGACATAATCTACAAAATTGTATAGTAATTTATTTCATGCGAATTGCCATTAGGTGATTATGCTAATTTATGCGTAATTAGTATGCAAAATCATACTTTTTCCTCTAACTCCCTAAATAAAGCTCCAAATGTTCTAATTTTTAGTATAGAAACTCTTTGTGGTGTTCTTAGCAAGTGTACATGAACAAAATTGTGATATCAAATCATTTTCTTATGTATTATATTGTTTTTTGCAATTTCTTTGTTTTTTTACCTTTTGTTTTTCATTGTTTTTTCAATGAAATTTGTTGGGTACTTTTCTGAGATCATAAAAAGCATAAAATAAATACATTTAGACCAGCAAAACTAAAAATAAACATACATTTTTATTATTTTGGGTTGAAAACACAATTTACATTGACTTTGTACACAAAATCACGTTTTTGAGCAATTTTTGGTCTGACATGCACTTACATAATGTTGCGTAATTTCGGAACCACGTACCCGGGTGACGCAAAATTGGTCTCAAAAGTTGCGCAAGACTTAAAAGTAAAAAGTCAGCGAGCGGCGCGGTCAAAAAATTTCGCAAGGCCGAAAATATTGCACGGATCGTTGAGGGGGGGGGCCTCCGAGGCCCCCCCCCCCCCCCGGCCTAGATAGGGTTAAAGGTCAAGTCCACCCCAGTGAAATGTTGATTTGAATAAATAGAGAAAATCAAACTAGCAAAACGCAGAAAATTTCATCAAAATCAGATGCAAAATAAGAAAGTTATGACACTTTAAAGTTTTGCTTATTTTTCACAAAACAGTGATATGCACAACTCAAATGAGAAAGTCGATGATGTCCCTCACTCACTTTTTCTTTTGTTTTTTATTGTTTGAATTATGGAATATTTAATTTTTTATAGATTTGACAATAAGGACAAACTTGAATCACGGAGTATTAAACAATGCTAATTCCACATGTTCAGGGAGGAATTAATCGTTGTTTATCTTGACAATGAGGAGAAAAATAGAATATTCCCTATTTCATATAATAAAATACAAAAGAAATAGTGAGTGGATGACGTCATCAGTCTCCTCATTTGCATACCCACCAGGATGTGGATATAACTGTTTTGTGAAATTAAGCAAAACTTTAAAATGTCATAACTTTCTTATTTTACATCCGATTTTGATGAAATTTTCAGAGTTATGCTTGTTGGATTTTTCTCTTTTTATTCAAATCAACTTTTTCTTGGGGTGGATTTGTCCTTTAAGGATACATCATTTTGTTTCAATTGAGTATCATAGGTAACGTAAGAGTTACATGGCTTAGACCTCTAATTTTTATACTCTTCTTTCTTCCTTTTTGCTTACTCAGAAAATAAGGAAAAAGGGGTATACTTTTCATCCCTATCATGTATATGAAATATTTTATGTATTATTTAGAGTAGGGAAAACATGAAAAATACTTTTCATTTTAATCCAAGTTCTGAGAACGATGCCTTATTTAGTGTCCATTTTAAAAGTCCATGTACAAGTATTGTGTCCAACTTATAACTGCAGTGCAACCTCCCTCTCCTCCAAGGGTTGTTAGACCAATGTGGTTTGCCATATTCCAGTCCTGTGAGAAGTCATACGTAACTTTACTATTAAACATGTTTATGAAACAGCCTGAGGTTTTCCCTTCCAATAGGAATAGTGGATTTTTTTTTCATGTGCAAGGGTGGTAGCTCTTTTACACAGGACCTCCATTTAACATCATGGTGAATGGGAAATTACCACACTTTACATTAATTGTGAAATTCACATTATTTTCAAATTAACAGGTCAAAGAATGCTTCTGAATTGAGTCTGCTGGACAGGCTCTTCAATACCAGTCTAGAGGTCAGTTTGGACATGACTGAAGGTGGAGAGCGGGAGGTCACTGCAATCAGTCAGCTACTAATGAGTACTGGTCTAGAGGTCAAGAGGAACGTAAAAGATGGGGAAGAGCGGGCAGTCACTTCGGTCAGTCAGCAACCAACAGGAACTGGGCTAGAGATCAGGATGGACACCGGAGATGTAGGAGAGCAAGACGTCACCAAGGTCGGTCAGCAACCAACAGGATTTGGTCTTGAGGTCAAGATGGACATGAAAGACATAGGAGAGCGTGAGGTCACTAAGGTCAGTCAGCAACCAACAGGAACTGGTCTAGAGATCAGGATGGATATGAGAGACGGAGGAGGTCATAAGGTCACTGCCGTTGCTCAGCAACCAACAGATAATAATCTTATGGTCAGGATGGACACGAAAGCTAAAGGAGAGCGGGAGGTCACTGTGAGCTGTCAGCAATCAAAGAGTATGCCTGCAACATTACCAGATCTAGGAGGTAAACTCGAGTCCATATGTAAAACTATATTTCATTATTCGTATTCTGGATTCTCTATTTCATTGCTTGAATATATCAGCTGGTAACATAGTTTCTGTGTGGATGCTACCATTTTTGTTGGCTTGCCTCAAGGAGCAAAGAAGTGGCTGTAGTTGTGAAAGAAGATTACAATACAGAAAGCAATTGTGTCATAAGTAACTGGCCAATCTGTTCAAGCAAGAAGTCAATGATTAGAATCTTCTCTCCACCGTTCCATTTAGCAGTTGATTTAAGGCTTGAAATTCAATATTGTGTGAAAGTTTTAATATGAATGAAGAAATTCATATCTAAAACAAGTCAAGGATTTGTTTTACTTATATTTTTTAATCAGTGCATCTGGTTCTAATCAGATTATCAGAGCAATACTGCCAGAACCTGGTTTGTAAAATAAGATGAACCAGCACTAAACTTACAATATTGGTTTTATCATCAAGAGTGAGTTGAGGCAATTACTGCAGTTTGATCAAAGAGATCAAATGCCATAACCTGATCAGAGATCCATGGAAACTTAAACTTATACTTTCCATTGATTTTATTTTTCAAGTTTAAGATAAATAAAAGCTCATAACAGCATTTGGTTGTTGGTAGGAAACAAAACAACATGAATGAAGATTCAAGATTCTATAAAAAAAAATCTGAGGGTTTAATAGAAAGGGGTGAAAAAAACCTCAATTTATTTCTGAACCATGAGGTATTGATCTTACAGTGTGACTGTTGGAAGTACTTCAGAAGCAGCAATAAATCACTTCTGCTCTTTTAGGGTTAAATTCATTGTTTATTCTAGAGAGTAGAATGGTTGAAAATATAACAAGATATTGATTATATTATCACCCAGCCATATGAAGGGTAGCAGTAAACATCCTTTTTATTATGACTTTATGATAAAATCATGAGAAGATCACATGCTCTTCCTGTTGATAAAGATAATAACATTCCTCGATTGGTTGATAATGTTGGTTAATGACTTCCTGAATTTGATCAAAGTCCATATGACCTGCAGTCAAACTAAGCACTATCATTTGTATGTAAACAATTTGTATAACTGTATATACCGTGTGAGTAAAAAAAAATTGACACATTACAAATCCCCAATTTGATAAAATTATGTCATAAAGGCATAATCACTATATATGGCTGGAAAGAGTATCTTCTCCCAAATAATTTGATACCATTTATATGTGGTATGTGGTTTGCGCCAAAGTACATATAAGGGATGGATGCAATGAACGAACCCCAGATACCAATGATGTCATAATCCTACACGAGCTAGTAAAACATATTTGCAAACAATGAAATTAATTTGAGAATTGATAATTTAACAAGTGTTTATTAAACAATTATGATGTATATTACTGAAAAAGTGTTTGAAAGATTTAATACAACCCTTTTAGGATTATGACATCATTGACATCTGGGTTCATTCATTCCAGTAATGCCTTACTTTGGCACAAATCCAAATTTACATCACTAAAGAATACCTCTTGATCCAGGCGTCAACTCATACCACATAAATATAGTATCAAATTATTTGGGAGAACATAGTCTCCAGGTCATATACAGTGCATCCCACAAAAACAAAACCGAGATTTATTGATGATTTATCATAACTTAATCACAAATACAATAGACAAATGACCTTCCATTGTAAAGCTTATAATCTCCTCTTTCATCTGAAATTACTTAGATTATTTCTCACTCATGCATGAGTGAGCAAAAACAATTGAAGAGGGGATACCAAAAAGTCACTTGGCGGGCTGTATCTTGGTTTCAAAAGAAAACCACATTTTTAAAACGTTCAATATCTACTCTTTAATTTTAATAATTTCATCAATTACAGAAAATGGTCAAGAAATAACAAAGCTCTGGTTATTTGAAATAAGGCTTGAATTTCAACAATTTCATAAGATAAAGAGGTTTTACAGACTCGCATCCAGACTCACTCGACACTCCGTTTTGTTGACGATCAGCCATGCATTGAGTCTTTTTTAAACTATGCGATAGCTTCTGTGGGAAACTGGTGAAAACATGTTTATTTAATGAAATTATGGAAATACAAGCATTGTTTTGAGGGAACAGAACTGTTTTACTTCTTGACCATTTTCTGTGATTAAGGTATCAAATGAAAGAGCAGATATTGAACTTTTTAGGCATGTGATTTTCTTTTTGGAATTAAGATACCCCCCACCAAATGAGTTTTTGGTATCCTTTCTTCAAATTGTTTTTGCTCACTCATGCGTGAATGAGGAATAATCTAAGTTATTTCCGATGAAAGAGAGATTCCAATCTTTACATTGGTAGGTCATTTGTCTATTGTATTTATGATTAAGATATGACAAATCATCGCTAAATCTCGGTTTTGTTTTTTGTGGGACGCACTGTATAATAATTATGGGTTCATGATATATACAGTGCGTATCAAAAAAAGTTTACACTTTGAAAAAGCCCTGGGAATAAAAAAATATACATGTGGGTAATTTTTTCACATATAATCTTTGGTTTGGGTCTCATCTGTCCAATGAAAGTAAAAGTTTTGACAGAATGTTACACTTGAGTGAGCACTGTCCATTTTTGTAAAGCTTGCAGAAATCTGTTTGCGCAGAAATGCTTGTTTTCACAATGTGTCAAGGGGAAAGGGCAAAATCAAACTTACCCTGCGAAACATTTCTCATACATTTCCCTTGCACTTTTAGTCAATCGAAATAAAACGGATACATTCAAGCATTTTCTAATGATTTTGCCACCCAAATTGAAATTTCAACACTTAGTAATCACATCCTTTACCCTTTTTGTTCCAGCTGGATCTGAGGACATAACTGGATCTGAACAAAAGTTTATATCAGACATCTCCAGCATTTTTTCACAAAGTTTTTATCATTTAAATTGGGTTTAAATTTCATTTTCCATTTAATACTTGTTTCTCCACACTTTTCCCAAGCTTGACAATGATTAACAAAATGAAAATCAAGCCTGGCCATTTCATGTAAATCACACATCAGTGTAAAGCAAATATCATTACGATGGACTCGGTGTGTGGGGGAGTGGGGTGGGGCGCAATGCACTCTTCAAAGTGTTTTGGGCAAGGAAACAAGTTAAAAAGGGTAAAAGATATCTTCAAATCAATTTTACTAGCTAAATGCCTCTTGTTCTTCATGATTAAGGTCAACTTTTATTCGCATAACTATTTCAAACTTCTGCGCAAATCATTTTTCAATAACTTTTCAAAAGTAAGTGGTGTTCACTCAGCGGAAATATTTTTCGACAGTTACATCGTCATTTGCTTATTAATGGATCTGTACCAATGTTAAAATGTGGAAAAATCTTCAGGATATTTCAAATGTATAATTTGACAGGATTTTTTTAAGTGTAAACTTTTTTTTGATACGCACTGTAGTGTTGTTAAATTGGGGATAATTCATGAGGTGCCAAGTTTTTTTTACTCACAAGTTTATAGATTGATTGATTGATTAATTGATTGATAAATTGGGGATAATTCATGAGGTGCTAAGTTTTTTTTACTCACAGTTTATAGATTGATTGATTGATTTATGAATTGGTAGATTTAATAGATACAGATAGAAAGATTAATAGATACATGTAGATAGATAGATAGATAAATAGCATGTATTATTATAAAGAGATTTAATAGAGTCCATAGTTTATTTGAATGTACTTGTATACTAATGATATCAATGCAAAGCATGAATTCAGTATTTCAGTGCCCTTTGACAAAAGCACACAGTCATTATTGGACCTTTTTCAATAAAGAGAGCTATATTGTTTCCAGTACTTGTAAGCCCTTCTTAAAGCCTTGACGAATATTCACAAATGAGCTTTATATTGGAGTTTAATCTAACATTCCAATTTTACAAAAGTGTAGTGAAAATTTTCTCTTTTTTCACTCATTGATTCTTTGTGAGAATTTAAAGTTTACTGTTCATTAATGTCTTTTTTTTCTATAAATTAGTGATTGCATATCCAAAAGCTGCCAACAAGTACTAAATTCTGAAAATTTAGCCTGTTCCATGTTTAAGAGTGGTTGGTATTATACCTACAATAATTTTTTGGATTTTTTTTTTTTTGCGGGGGGGGGGTATCCTGACCAAATGAATTATCATCTATATCCCAAAATACATTCTCACAAACATGATTTTACATGTATGTCACATCCACATTCCATTAATAAAATATTTCAAGGACATACACATTCAATTGTACATTACGGTTTATCTGTATTTCATTCTCACAACCTGCATAAAACCAAAAATAATACACCTGTGTGAATTTGGATCTATGAATCTTGTTTTCTGCAGTACCTAGATATTATTAGAAAAGTTGCATGAACAAAGTGCAATGATCTCTGCTTTAATCAGATGTGATTAAAAGGTCCCATTTCCTTGATGTATGTTTTGAATATCATTGTTGCTTGTTTTTTCCCAACCTTATGGTTTCCCCATGTTAAATCAAGTACCCCAACATTAGTTTCAAGGAAGGCCAACTGTCATGTGTATAAAGCATGAGTGAAACCTTTTTATATATGAATGACAAACATTAGTTAAGTTAACATTAACAAATAAAGTTAGCATGCACAGAAAGTGGGTGAATAAGTACACTAAAGAGCACATATTCTCAAGAGAGATTCTTTGAGGATGAAATAATAACTTTCCTTCTTTTGTTTCATTGCTTCTGTTTGTTTTGAGTTTTTATAGGAAAGAACAATGTTTAGTAAATCATGAGATCCCAAGACATTCTATAATTTGAAAAATACATTTCCACCTGATGGAGTGGATAAACCATTAAAGCTGATGATGTAGAATGGATTTTTTTTAATGTGGTATAGTGTCATGATTTCTTTTATTTTACCACTTGAAGTTAGGATTGTTGTTCTCTCTCATTGTTGGTGATATCATGGCCTAGTCTTGTATGTCGTAAGTAATTTATTTTGATTAATCACAATATTTTGTAGCAGATTGACTCTTTTCATCTCTATCTTGTGATATGTGATTTTTTCTATCATAGTTGAGGATCAGAATACCCATTGCATAGCTTTAGTAATGTCTTAATGCTCCTGTTTATTTTTTTAATCTCTGTTACGTAGAAAAATTGAGTCAAGCAGAGGTGGCCTTGATGAGGGATAGGAGAAAGCAGGGATACCATCAATTCAATCCAGATGTTGTCTCAACAAAAGAAAATGGAAACGCCATTAGAAAGAAAGAAAATGCTAGGATGAACTCCCCACCCAGAAACAGAAGGAAAACAAAATTCAACACATCAGACTTTCAGTCAGAAGAAGGGCAATTTCCAAAGGTTTTTAAGCAGAAGGTCAAGGTTAAAGGAGTCGGCTCGAGAAAAGGATGGCCCATAAAAAAATTGGGTGTGGGCTCTGTTCCGAATTATAGTTGTTTGGGAAGTAACACACCATCTATCGGCTCAGAGACAAAGATAACTAAGAAGAGAAGCAAAGGAAAGGGATTGGCAAGTTCTATTCTAACCACTGTGTCAGTTCAGGGAGGTAAAGTTTGTAGAAGAACTTCAACTAGCCGAAGGGTAGGGGTCCCTTCTATTCGACGTAGCGTGTCTCAAGAGAGCTCATCAGACGGTCAATCAGGTGCGTCTAGAAACACTAAGAGAGGGGTAAAGCTTCAGCAGTGTATAGCAAAGATGAAGCACAGAAAGAAGAGTAGGTCTGATATTAGCAGTAATGGCTCAAACAGTCTAGTTATCAAGAATAGTGCTGTGTCATGTACTCCTAGCTCAGCAATCTCTATTGTAAGAGGATATTCCGAAAACAGTAGTTCTGGTGATAAAACCTTCAACCCGAACAGTCTGCCTATCAGGAATACTGCTGTATCCCGCATAGCCAGCTCAACATACGTTATTGATGCAGGATCTTCACATTCTCTTAAAAATTGTAGAAATCATCCAGAACTGTTCATGTCATCACCCACTTATGGAGCAAGATCTTATGAAGGAAAGGAAAGTAGAACAAGCATGTCTTCTGCTACTCAGAAACCTACATTGGATACTTCCGGAAACAGCCACAAAAGAGGGAGAGTTACAGTGCCCCCAACAAAACATAGTCCCAAAACACTAAGTACTGTTACCAAAGAAAGAAGTCTTCCATCTGCCATATTGCCTTACAGCAGGTATGAACCATCCAGGGCTATCACAAAACAATCATCTTTATTAAATCCAGGAGGAACAGTAAGCAGTCTTGGATTTAAGAAAAAGAAACTTGTGAAGAGATTAAAGAAACTGAAACAGAAATTGACAGGCAAAGGCAGAACTACTCCGGACAGTTCACTGCACTATACAAATCAAATGAGCATCTCAAGAAGCACTCCATTACAGATTCAGCAACAACATCATTTCAACCTTCAACCTCTTCGGAATCAGTATCAACATCATGGCCAATCCAGTGAGCCTCAGTATTATCATGGTAACAAACATCCTCAATCTCATCATCATCATCATCATGAAAGCAGAACACATCCACACCAGGGCAACAGGCAACAAAAAGACATTCCTCACAAGAAGCACCCCAGCAAAAAAAATCAACAAGCACATCCATTGCCACCCTCATATCACAATTTGAGTCAAAAGACTTCCAAAAAGAAGAGTCATGCCCAGAAAGGATTGGTACTAAATCAGAAAAGGGAAAATCATAAAAGAAAAACAAGAGATACTGACCATGATATGGATTCTATATTTGCAAGCTTACTTTGATCGTGGTCCATGAGGGGTTGTTCAATGAAGCTATTTGTGCAGTTGCTCAACAATTTATGAACAATTTGCAATATGAAGTACTCGCATTTCCAGGTATTTTAACAGAGAATGCCTGTATTCATTTAGATTGTTGCAACCAAGTATAATTTTCACCAAAGTATTTTTTTAACATTTGTTTATGTTATTACCAATATTGTTTGAAGTAATTTCATTATTATATATGTATGTATGCAGTGCATACAAATGACTTGCTAAAGGCACCTTGAGTGGAAATCAAACCTCAGACTTTTGTGTGTCTACCACTTACCTTAGACCTCTCGACCAGCACCTTCACAAAAAGAAAAATTTTAAGAATAATATGCATAAGTTCTGCATATTATCGCCCCGTCTTAAGCATACAGTTGCTGCCAAGAAGACATTTTTGTCTCACCTGCAAAGCAGAGCGAGACTATAGGCGAAAAACTTAATATTTGTGGATTTTTTAGGCTTTGTTTGATTTAACAAAAAGTTTAGGCTTTGGTTGATTTTACATAACAAATATGTGCACATTACAAGCGAAGTGCAAATTAGAGTTACACGATGATGTCACATATTCACTCTTTTTAAACACTGTTTCTTCCTTGTTAGCATCCTTTCCACCTTTCTTTTATTTATTGCCCCACCCTCTAATCTGGTCAATAAAAATGCACAAAATATATGACAAATTTTATCACTCTTAAGACTTTCATGTGCTGCTTATTAGGAATCTGTGGTTTTCTATTAAGCACCATTACCCTTGGTGCATTTATCAAAATAGAAACCAAGATATAATTACATATTCCATATAAAAGAAAGGATTTTTTTTTTATTGATTCTTTTAGTGTCATTTTTGTAGCCCCCCCCCCCCATAGCTGGTTGCAACTAGTTTGATATCATAAAAAGAATAATAATTTTCATATTTATGTGACTTTGTTTAAACTTTGACCCACCTACTTCTCCTCATTTCATTCCATACAACTATTGGGATGGATCAGGGCCCTGTTGCATAAAAGTTTTTATTATGGTAACTTTGCCATTCAACGGTAACTTCCATGGTAACGATGATCAGCAGCCAATAAAAATCAAGAATTCCAGGCAAGATACCCTTGGATGGCAAAGTTACCATAATGGTAACTTCTATGCAACAGGACCCAAGCCTTGCTTAGTAGCAAGTACATGTACGACTGCTTTTTCAAAAATGAATGGATAAAAACACGTCAATTTTTCAGATATTGTGTTGGATCTGTTTTTATGTTGTTTAAATTATCAGAAGCAGTTTTGGACAAATATCTTCTGGGGAGGAGGGCTCCACCCACCTGACCCATGCCAGCAGCCCTTAAGTGGGCCCCTGGACCCGTGCCATGATGTGTTTGCTATGCATGTTGGTTAGTAGCCGCAATAAAGATATCTGATAACAATACTAATCAAGAACCCCTGCTCTAGGACTATTTCAACACACATGATCAACTCTTTTATTTTTTTGTTGCCACAGTAATGCAATATTTGTATAATTATGAAATCTAAGTGAAGTTTACTCTTCATATTTTCTGGGGAACAAGTCCTGATTCATTCGATCATTACCATCCAATTGTTTGCTTCTCAGCCAATAAAAGTCAAGGAAACTTGACAGATCTGATAACTACTAGTATTCAGACAAAGCTGTTGAAAAGAGAATGGAAAGGGAAATTCAAATAATTTCCATTTACTTGTAAATATTGTGATTAGATGTGATTGAATACTAACAAAACACATAATTTAAAAAGGGGGGGGGGGACAAAATAGAATGGAAGCTGAGCTAAGCAGCTCGTTGGGAGCATGTTTAATTACAAATCGTTGATCATGTAATGTCTCGTTCTGAACAATAAAAAAGGAATCTCGTTCTATTATGTAATGTCTCGTTCTGAACAATAAAACGAGTCTCGTTCTAATTATGTAATGTCCTGTTCTCAACAATAAAAAAGGGGGATTGGTATCAATCCAGTCTCACAACGTTGGCTCGTTGTGAGCATGTCCAATTTTAAATCGTTAATTATGTACATGCAATGTCTTATTCTGAACAATGAGAAAGAGAGTCTCGTTCAAATTATGTAATATCTCGTTCTGAACAATAAAAAAAGAGTCTCGTCTGTAATCTCTCTGAACAATAAAAATAGGGATTGGTATACTATCTTATAAGTTTTGCAACCATGAATTTAATAGATCTATGTCTCGTTCTAATATAGTTAAAAGTGGTATGGCACTTAATCTCACAACGTTGGCTTGTTGCCAGCTATTGTATAGCAATTCAGTCTTTAACAAGTCTTGGGTCACATAATCAATGTCAAATGTCATTTAGGGTAAATAAACGTAGAATTATATTATATGAATTGTGTTTTTGTGAATTATTACTATAGTCGTTTTCAAAGTCGGCACTGCTGCTATATTGAATCGCGTAATGCAAGCGAGACTGCCAGAGGCGCCCCCCCCCCCCCCCCCCACTTGTATTTTACTAGTATTAGCCCCCAGCTAATCTCTGAACTGCACAATTTGAGATCAATCTCGTGGTTTATCTTATTCACAAATTTGAATCAAAGTAATTGGAGCTTGGCCTAATATCGTCACAGGTTGTATTGGATACGTAGAAAACATAGGAAGAAAGAGAGTTTGAGCATGGTCGTTAAGAGATATAAAAATGAAATGAAAATAGGGGGAAGCGAGACGATGAAAGGGATTTTTTCTGTTCGGATCAAATAACTATAGAACCATATGGTTTGTTTGTTCCTTGAACGCGTGGATTCACCATTATCGTGATCAAGAGTTTCTTTATTTCAATCTTTTGGGATTTATATTCAAATCAACGAAAGGTGGAAATACTTTACACAATAGAATAAAAGATGACTAATATGGGGCATCATCGACTTTCTCATTTGCAAATGATATATACATGTATGTTCAAGGCTCTACATAGGATCTTCATCGGAAGGGGAGGGGGGGCACAGAGAGAAAATGAAAGAAAAGAATAAAATGTGATATATATTGTTTTATGTCAAAATCTATCACAAAATTACATTTCTATTTTGAAGCAAAATTACACATTTTTGCTCGCTCTCGACTTTTTTTTTAAATCATAATGAATTTGGGTTGTAATGCTTGTGTAAAGTCTTAAGCGCCGTCTCTTTGAAATGGCTTTTGACAACTGTCATGATTCTCATGAACCCGTCTCACCTCCATAACTAAGGCCAGACCATCACGAATCTATTATATTGACCATGAATTTGTGTGCAATGAAAACTAGTCATTTATACCTTGAAATCTTAACTATGTTGACTTGAGATTGGTTATCGATGCCTCTTGTTTGAAGACCCAAACTTTTTGAGATAACGGATGTACTTTTATCATTTAAGATGTTTACAGTCCATACTGCATAAAGGCGATAGACATTGTAGTCATCGCTCACTGATATGAAATGTCGACTAGACAACCCAAAATACCGTTCTGAGAACAGCTGGCTAATTCATTGCCCCAAATTTATTCATAATTTTCTTATCAAAAATCCGAATGATTTTTTTATCACGAGAAAGCAAATTCCTTTCTAGCTGATATCACTTTTGTTAGCTTAATTTGAATATCATTCTTCATTCCAAAAGATACACAAAAGATATCGTGTTTTTTCTACAATTTTCAATCAGTAGCGTACGTATGGGAGTTGGGCTCTTGACAATTTTCACTCATTATTTTGTAGGCCACTGACATTCTTTCTTGAATCAGCTAATGAAATAGTGTATCACAATTCAGTTCAAGAAAATAATGATTTATCTTGTAACCCTCTCGTTAACTTTTCTCAGATTCAAGTATCAAATCCAGAGACTCGCAATTTGTAAAGTGACATTATGGTTAGACCAAGGAGATTTCACTTTGCTTTAAAATACAATATAATACGTAAAGAAATAATGGAACTCATCCTTAAAGATACCATTCCATTTGCTTAATAACCTTCATGTTAATTTTCAAATAGTCATCAAAGTGACAAGTGGTGGATCTAAACACGGACGATCTAAGTATATATGGAAAGAAACTTGCAATCATCTGTTAGTCAACTTATTGATAAAAAATCAATCATAAAATCTTCAAGTAATTGTAAATTCGCTATTTATTGATACGCTGTAATGATTTGCTATACATGTACTTAAATTAGATTTTGTGATTAATTTTAAATAGTTTCTTGCAGCATCCGCTAGCTTGCATAAATTCAGAATGGATGCCATTTTGTAGCACCTATTTTATCTTCGGAAGTAACATTGGAGTTTATTAATATGATTTTGTTCGTTTTCGATATCATTTTCCTTGCATAAACATGCATGTGTTGCTATTTTGTAAATTCGTTCCAGCAATCCGGCATTTGTTTGAACTAAATTATCTCCTCCTTTGCTTGTTTTGAAGTGCTTCGTCATAAAATCCGCAGTAAAACGATAGCAATGAACTATAGCTGGATTAAAGGTTATTGAACAGACAAATGTGAAGCCAATGAAGAAAAATGTTATGATAATGATAATATTTATTACAATCAAAGGTTAACGGGTAAAATATTTCAGGTAAAAGAAGAATGAAATAGCAAATAATATTATAAAACAACAAAATATAAATTGCATTATCATTATATATATATATATATCTATATATCTCTTACATAATGAATACAAAAGATATGTTACTGTGTCAATTAATATAACATTTGGTTCTGTACCATAACTCTCAAAACAGGATACTTCCGTTACGTGTATGCGAGGGAGCATAGCGGCCAAACAATGTAATTTGCAAATTTCATTATAAATTTAGCAATATGGCGCACCTAAAAATACTTTGAGTGCTTCTCAAAATTTAGGAGAAATTCATCTGCCAATTATAGTTTATAAAATGAACTACTTTTATTCTGGCAAATTCATCTATGGAGCTACTGTGCAAGAGATATGTTGAATTTAATCATTCATTTTGTCTAATAGAATACAAGAATGACCAATATATATTTTGGAGTTCTCAAACCATCATGGATAGGAGTTCGCATATCTAGAAAATAAATTATGAAAAAGAAAGCGTGCTCTCAAATTAACGACACCCCCACATCGTCGTAATCATCTCTTTTTTTTCTCTCTCTCTCTGTCCGTTCGTTTCCTGCCTTTTGATATATGTTTTCTTTCTCTTTTAACTTCCTTTGTTCTTTCTCCGTCTCTAATTCTCTCTCTCCCTTTCTTTCGCTCCCTTTATCCCTCATGTTATAATTTTATTATTGGCGTTTTCTTTAAATTCCAACCGGTAGTGGCTCTTTAAGTCAACCCACATGTTTAATTTTCTGTTTCGTCCTTAGCAGACAGAAAATTAACTTCTTGTACACGACAATTTTCGACTAATCAAACATCTGTCTTTGATCGTGGTCCATGAGGGGTTGTTCTATGAAGTTATTTGTAAAGCTACTCGTCAGTTTACGAATGATTTGCAATATGAAGTACTCACATTTCCAGATATTTTTACTGAGAATACCTGTCTTTAAAATTGTTTTACTTAGATAGTTGCAAACAAACAAAAATGATTTTGCACCAATAGAACGTTTAAACATGTGCTCATGTTACTTTGTGGAAAACAAGAAATGTAAATATTCTGTTTGGCCCTTCATTTGGTATCCTTAATGTTGGCATTGACCCTAGTCCTTCAGCTTTTCGACCTTTAACTTTGATCGCCACATTATTTGATTTACATATTGAGTGAAGGATCGGTTTGTATTCAGTTCAATTAGTCTAAAGGGTTTATTTTTTCTTAATTGAAATTTTATGTGATCAAAAGATCAATGAGGTTCAACAGTTCACCCTAAATGATAAGGGTTGCATTACGGGGAGTCGGGGGAGTGGAAAGCACCCCTCAACTGAAATTATTTTTATTGTATTTTCTTCAAGAGATCGGGAGAAGGAAATGAAATAAACAGAACATTATTTTCAACTTAGCATGCAAGTAAATTATTTCATTGCATTTGGTTGGTTGGTTGGTGGGTTGGTGGGTGGGTGGGTGGGTAGTTGGTTGGTTGCATGGTTGGTTGGTTGGTGGGTTGGTGGGTGGGTGGGTGGGTAGTTGGTTGGTTGGTTGGTTGGTTGGTTGGTTGGTTGGTTGGTTGGTTGGTTGGTTGGTTGGTTGGTTGGTGGGTTGGTTGGTTGGTGGGTTGGTGGGTTGGTGGGTTGGTGGGTTGGTGGGTTGGTGGGTGGGTGGGTGGGTGGGTGGTTGGTTGGTTGGTTGGTTGGTTGGTGGGTTGGTTGGTTGGTGGGTTGGTGGGTGGGTGGGTTGGTGGGTGGGTTGGTGGGTGGGTGGGTGGGTGGTTGGTTGGATGGTTGGTTGGTTGATTGATTGATCGATCGATTGCTCGAAGGATGGATGGAGGGAGGGATTGGGAATTTATTTCATTTCGAATTTTCAAAACTAATTATTATGACAAAGGCTTTTCATCGAAATAAGCCTACTATGGCCCTGTCAACAAACTTTTCAATAATAACTCCTGCGTCCCCTACTTGCCCCTTACTATTTGCATCCTTTTTCCATTTCATAATCCATAACCAACTACTACTTCGCTCTAATAATGGAGCATATTGACGCTTTTTTTCAACTCACAAATAATTGGTACACGATAACCACGGAAATTAATACAAAAATTACACAAAGTGACATAATTAATTATCATCCCGATAGGACAAGATGGTTTGTGGAACTAAAACAAACAAATAAAAACTTTTTAAAATGTATACAGTTATTACTTATGTGGAAAGTTTTTTCCCCAATAAGCAGCGAAATGGATTATTTCACGAATTTTGATGCGAGTCTCGACACCGCCCCATTTCTAGCCGCCACTACCTGCCCTGTTATGTATACCTTTACAAAGATAAAGATCATTTAGTAAACAAAATAATCGGGATATATATACTACTACCCTGACCAATTATCGTTTAAATCACAGGTTGCACTACTGTTTCACCTCACGAACAAATCAGTGCTCTTTCAAAGTTATAATTTTTTTAAAGTTTATTTCCATCGCGAACTCAAAATCGACGATTA
Organism: Lytechinus pictus; assembly: GCF_037042905.1. Classification (NCBI taxonomy): domain Eukaryota; kingdom Metazoa; phylum Echinodermata; class Echinoidea; order Temnopleuroida; family Toxopneustidae; genus Lytechinus; species Lytechinus pictus. Next base: position 21,453,945 of record NC_087251.1, read on the forward strand.
TCAAATATGAGCGACGACGTCGTAGGGCTGGGCGCCTGGGACTACGTCCTCTTCGCGATTATGTTGGTGGTTTCGGCTGCCATCGGGATTTATTCGGCATGTTCCGGAGGACGGCAGCGAACAGCCGACGAGTACTTACTCGGTAATCGTGAGATGAGCATCATACCTGTTGCTCTTTCAATGATGGTTAGCTATATATCGGCCATCTCTGTCCTGGGTTTACCTTCCGAGATTTACATGTTCAATACCATGTTCATCTGGAACACTGTTGGTTATGCAATAGGAGCATTGGTTGCCACCCAGATGTTTGTACCAATGTTCTTTGAATTGAAACTAACCAGTATCTATGAGGTATGGATAAAGAATTATTTTAGTCCTTCGTAAATCAAAAAAATATATAAATATACAAAACTAAATCATCTTTAACTCCAACATGTCCAATGTCTTTAAAGTTTTTAGACATTACTTTAAACAAGAATGACGATCTTGAGCGACTAACAAACCAATGAATCATTGTATTTACAGAGAAATACCTATTTAGAATTATTCAAATTAATAGTTTTAACAAATATAATTGCTAATCATCGAATAATTAAAACTATATAACTAAGTGAAGATTCGTTTAAAGCAAAACAAAACTTGAATTTCAAGGAAGAATGAGAGTGCTATGATCAATATAATTAGAAGAAGAATTTTTAATCCATGAGAGATTTTACTTTTTTTCTTAATGGCAGTACTTGGAGCTTCGTTTCAACAAATGCATCAGTGTGATAAACATTTGTATTTTCTTCTTTCAAATGGTATGTATTATTTATTCTTTCAATCCATGTTTCTTTCTGATACCACTGCCTCCTTAAAGTTTGTCGTAAATCTATGTAAAACATTGTAAATGATTGGGTATATCATCTAAAATCCCAATCATATAAAAGAGTATATTTACCATTTTCATTCATTGATCATTTTTCGTGAAATTATACATTTCCATAAACATGATAAAGGATATTTTAGCGCTTTCACGATTATGTCATTTTTTCTTTAAAATGTGCTCTTTGATCT